>NC_041383.1:602758444-602761301 GCF_002162155.2 Triticum dicoccoides
TAGAGGGATGGCCGGTGCGGCAGCGGACCAGCGGTGGGGAGTGGTTTCGGGGAGGGCGGGCTGGCGTGGCGGCAC
Organism: Triticum dicoccoides; assembly: GCF_002162155.2. Taxonomy (NCBI): domain Eukaryota; kingdom Viridiplantae; phylum Streptophyta; class Magnoliopsida; order Poales; family Poaceae; genus Triticum; species Triticum dicoccoides. The sequence goes on from NC_041383.1 coordinate 602,758,520, forward strand.
GGGCCGGCCACAGGCGGTGGGGGCTGGCGGCTCAGGGGGGTGGAGTTTGATGATAAACAGGAGGCCCTTGATTTTGTATCCAATGGCTAGAAAATCTAATGACCAGAGATGAAAAAGTTAGTCGACTGACATGTAGCCTCACCCCGCACGTACACATGCACGCACGCAAGACACGCATGCATGCAGGCGTGCAACACTGACACGTACACATGCACGCACGCAAGACACGCACGCATGCAGGCGTGCAACACTGACACGTACACACGCACGCATGCTGCGTGCAACACTGACACGTACACACACTACAAAAAAATACACTTCCGTGATGATACGTGTTTGTCATAGTAGGTCGCATTTTTTGTCATGCATGTACATCCATGACAAATTTATGACAGAATCAAGATAGTCATACCTCTGCTGTCGTAGAAGTGTTCGATGACATTACCAAAATTATCATCACGGAAGTGTCCACTTCCATGACGATAAATTGCGCGTCATAGAAGTGCTTTTGTCAAGGGTGACCGACACGTGGCATCCACCGTAACGGAACGCCGTTAAGCTATCGGGTCGGGTTTTGGATCCGATAACCCGTTAACAGCCCCGACCAATGGGGATTTTCCACGTGTAAAATCATCATTGGCTGGAGGAAACACGTGTCGGCTCATCATTGGGACATATGTCATCCACTCATTGGACAGAAGGCGCCTATGATACATCGACACATGGCATGGCCAATCAAGTTTAAATGGGCTGGCCCAACTAAAGGCCCACAAGATTTGGCGGCCCATAATGGGCCGGCCCAGTTAAAGGCCCATGAGATTTTGCGGACTATAATGGGCTGGCCCAGCTAAAGGCCCACAAGATTTTGCGGGCCATAATAGGCCGGCCCAGGTAAAGGCCCATAAGATTTTTGTGTGCCATAATGGGCCTGCCGAGGTAAAGGCCCACAAAATTCTTGCGGATCATAATGGGCCAGCCCAGCTAAAGGCCCATGAGATTTCGCTGACATTAATGGGCCGGCCCAGCTGTAGGCCCACAAGATTTTGAGGACCCTAGTAGGTCGGCCCATTAACTGGCTGCCATGTTTTGGGCCAAATGCCGGCCCATAATTGATCCGATCCATTAATGGCCTGCCATGTTCTGGGCCTAGTAGTGGCCCATATAAGATCTGGCCCGTTAAAAGCCTCCCACTTTCTGGGCCAAATCACGGCCCAGATCAGGTCTGGCCCTTTAAGAGGCTTTGGGCTCAATTATGGCCCATATCAGATTCGGCCCATTGACTATATACTATGCTTTTGGGCCCACTTTCTAAAGGCCCATTTAGTAGTTCGGCCTGATATTAGTTTTGGCCTGTTAAGGGCCCATTTAATATTTCGGCCCTATATTAATTTCATCCTGTTAAACGCCCATCATATAGTTGGGCCTAACTATGGCCCGGTTTGCATCCGGCCTGCTCGCAGCCGATATCTGATTGGGCCAAACAAGGACTGTGACAACTTTGGCCTATTAAAAGCCCGTGAATTCGTTCGCACAATCATGGGTCGGGGTCCATTTCGGGCTGCCGCCGGCCAGTGAGCTATTCGGCACGTTTCAGGCCTAGCCTACTTCTCAGCCTCCTAAAAGCCCATTGAGTTTTCTTGCGAAAAGAGGGACGAGGGTTACTCGGCCTATTAAAGGCCCGAATCTACTAGTGGACCAGTTTGACGGGGCCCATGATGCGGATAATACATCGTGATTGCATGACGGTCCGATTATATACCGTAATTTTATGGTTTGGTCGGTTTACTGCAAAGACATGATATATATACAGTAAAATAACTGCAGCATCGTGAATAAGAAAAAACCTAGACTATACAATAAAGAAATTACGGCATATTACATCCACTGGGCATCAAAGTTCGCCACTATGATAATAAAGCACAAGCAGACAACAGATTACATACACTGGGCATCAAAGATCGCCACTAGTGCGAATAAACACGCCGACAAAATAATATACAAAACCGACAACACTTCAATAGAGTTCAAGAAAGGTTAGCCCTGCTGGGGAGCTGCAGCGCAAGCAGCTGAGCAAGATGATGAGACTGCGCTTGTTCAACACTTATATCTTCCTCACTCTGAAAGATAAACAAGCAGACAGATGACAAGTTTTGCACATAAAAGTATCAGTGCTGACAATTCATCACATTTCTTACTGACTAATAAAGTAACACAGTTTAAAATTGCATTAACACAATATGGTATTGTTCAGGTCAAGACATGGCAGGAATTGAAATTGTGAAGGAGTTGGCAGCTTCACGACACCACTGGATTACAGATCAAGAACTCATAAGTATCAATGGTTAGTGTGCTGTCAATTTATCCCATTTCAGATTGGCAAATAAAGAGGCGGTTTAAATAATAGTAGAATGATATGACATTGTTCGTGTTAAGACATTGCAGAATATGACATTGTGCTGTAGTGGGTAGGTTCACCACACCACTGGATTATGGATGAAGAACTTAAGCTTACATGTAGTGCAAAAGAAGATCACTTGCTCTGTATAGTTTAATTTACATGGTATGAAGAAGGAACTTGGTTGTACAACTGAAAACTTAAATTGAGAAGGACAAACTTTTGTTTATGAACTACATAATAAACTTTAAACATGCAATTTGGTGCAAACACCAAAAATAAACAGCTGTTGCAGTCATGCCTAACCAAATATACACAACAAAGTTTGAAGGCTTGAGAAGGACAAACTTACATTACTAGTGAAGACAGGCTCTATAAAGCCCTTGT
>NC_041383.1:602761705-602782775 GCF_002162155.2 Triticum dicoccoides
TTCATAAGCATTGCCTTTATTCTACATTTTGTTAAGAGTAAATATAGATGTGATAATATACGAAAAAATGGAGAATATTTAAGATAAGATGAAGAGTGATGCTACATAACCAAGTAGCTATAAATGTATGTGCAGCGATACAGGCAAAAGGCACAGCCAAGAGCAATGCACAGCTAAACTTCTTCAGTACCAACCTTATGGGAAGAGTAAATATAGATCTGATGTGTAGAAAATGGAGGGCAAAGGAAAAATAAGCTGCAGAGTGATGGTACATCAACAACTACCTATCAATATAAGTACACTGATAAAGGACAACATGTACTTACAAGAATAATGCAGCGCTAAAAAAATTCATTGGCATTGGATATATTCTACACTAATGTAACCATTCATACAGATCAGATAATTTGGAGAGAACAATTGATAAGCAAGCTATCATGCATACTGCTGTCACATAATGAACCAGGTATGTATGCAAGTACAGTGATATAGGACAATAGGTACTAACAAGAGCAAAGCAGCGGGCAGCATATTTGCGATATCCTGTCGTTCTTTTCAAACCGGAATTCTTCTTCGAGCTGATTTCCTGCAAAAAAGATCCATAAGGCACATGCGGAAAAGTAGAAGTTCAAATTGTCATGTGATTTCATAGACAGTACCTCATCCTGGGAATGCGACTAGTGCATAACAAGGTTTTTCCATTCAATGTCTTCTAAATTTAGCACAGGAGACTTCACCGGAAATTCGTTTATAGACTTGCCATCAAAGTGTGATTTCCTCAGGTAACACCGATACTGCTACAATGCTTCCTTGAAAAGCACAAGCAAGCTTTGCTCGTCATGACTATCTAGATTAACCCTCACCTAGTTACTACAATATAATGTAAATCTTGCTGTGTTCGATCAGGAGAAAACAGGAAAATAATAACCATGAATAATAGCACTTACACATAAGTTGGACAGGAAGATGTGAAAATGGTGTTTGTCTTCACTATAATCTTCCCATGATGGGAATATATGCATGTAGTCCCTAACAACATTGAAAGCATTATCTTTTAAACTGGGAATAAATGGAATGGGGTTCTAATCTGCAGGAATTGGCCGTCTCTGCAGTTGGGATAGGTCTTCGGCCGGTGGACTTGCTGTACTTTTTGCTGGAGTGGGATTTTTCTGTGGTACGGCTGGTGCTATGGCAAATGAAATCGGTATACCTTTTGCTGGAGTGCATGTCCTGTGTGGTGGGGCTAGTGGTGTGGCCAGTGAAGTATGGGTACAGTCTGCTGGAGTCGGTCCTATGTTTTGTGTCACTGGTTGTACAGCCAATATAAGTGGGGCGCTGTCTGATTTCTCCGGCACCACCATGTTTTTCAAGGACTTTGCTGGTGCTCCTTCAGGTTCGGCTATCACCCTCTTCCTTTTTGATGTCTGATGCACAAGAACAACATTTGAGTGGAAAAACATGGTATGACGACATATGGAATATGTATTGATAATGGATGGGCATAGCATCTCGAGTTATATGATGAGTAAACTAAGCAGATGGTGGTGCAACAAAGTAGAAGAAATGCAAGACAACATATGCAAGATACGCGCAATCAATAAAACCTTGCCAAATTAGAACAGGCACCTTGATGGGTGAACAGGACAGGCCATCTGCCTTTGACTCCTCGAGGTTAGAATAGTCATTAGAATGATATTCTGAACAAGAATCAACAGGTGGGGAGCGTACGAGTTTCATTGCTTCCAAAATGGCACTCAATGCCTTGGTGCCAATTTTGTAAGTCATTGCAGTGTTCCACAATATTCTTCTGATGCGCGGATTCTGATATTCACTGTAATTGCGTATAATATCTGAGAACCATGAAAACATAAATAGTTGTGAGATTATCTTTGTAATGCAGATGATATTCTAATATAGGGGTGCCCCTGTAAACACTTATGTGCTATCATTGGATTATGATGAGAGAGCTCATGTGTGCTGTAATATCGTGCGTGCATTTATATAATCTGGCACAAGTACACAAAAAATAGGCTCCAGAAGTAAGGATAGCTGGCAGATGATAGGTTCATAATATACTGTATAGATAGTTTATTGCCAAACCATGATAACAAGAGCACACAGCAACTAGGCAGATCATAGTGTACATAACAGGGGTACACCATAACCACGATATATAAATCGGGAAAGTGGAACTGGCTTGAAAATACGGTGTTGTATCGCCGCTAGTAATTGAAAGCCTATCGATCGCGTACAGGCCAACACTATCGAACATGGTAAATAAGAGCAAGCAGATTTTGGATAATAAAATGTTGGTTGCGCAGTGCCCACACATGATGAACCAGAGTGCATTAAGAATGCAACTCCCAGCTGTCTCTCGACCATTTCAGGCGGTTGGATGAAGATCCTACATCTCCTAACCCTTCTTCTTCCTCGTCTGTGATTCTTCCCATAAAGAACACCGCACAGGCCGCCGGCCAGACCACCGGCCCCCACCGCCTGTGTTCCTCCGCCACCCCCACCCCCCACCCGCGTCGAGTTTTCTAAGTTCGGCGAGGCCCCACAACCACCCGAGCCCCTTGGATTGCACCGGCGAACTCCGGCGAGCTCTGAAAAATCGACTGACCCAATTTTGAAATTTAGTCTACTGTGATTTAACTAGTGTGGAATATAAAAGGGGAAAACCATAAGCATTGGGAATATAGTGTTGAGCGTGCCATGGCGGATCTGAAGGTGCAAACTGGACAAAGGCAACTTCTCAACCAAGACAAGAAATCAGAGTAAAGCAGTGGGGATCTATTTTCTTGCTGTGATAAATAAGTTGAGCAGATACGAAAGAGTACCGCCTCTAGTGCGGCACCGTGTATGCATCTGGTGAGAATTTGACGGTGCTGTGGTAGCAATGGCTATCAGCAGCGTGGAAGTAGATCTAGGAGGATAGAGGGTGGCGGCAGGGCGCGGTGGACGAGACGGTCATAGGAGCGGCGCCTGCAAGGTGGACGACGGTGGGGATGAAGCGAGAGGACGGGATGCAAGGATCCCGGTTCGAGGGCGTGGATGAGAGAGGTCGATCTCTTGTAATGGACGGCGACGTCGGGGTATCAGCTCCGGCATGGTGGAGGAGGACGGCGGTGGATGGGGTGGCGGACGGCGGAGGACGGAGGAGGGTGGGTGGAGAGGGTGTTTTGGCGCCCACGGAGTATGAATGGGGAAAAGGGAGGTAGAGAGGAAGGGGGGGGGACCATGTAGTCAGGGCGCGCTTGTCTCAAATGCAAGGAAATTTACAAACTTAGCCCCCATTTCAAATTTCTACTACATCACAGCAACATTAGTCGGTTGGGGATAGGACGGTAATCTTGCATACACCAAATATTTGCCGACGAGAGTTTGTTTTTGGCACCCACCGTGTATGAATATGAATCGGGGAGGGAGTCGATTTCGGTCGAGGGCACATTGTGTTTTGGTGCCCACCGTGTATGAATCCGGGTGAGAGGCGGTTACGTCACGTTTGGGTGAAATTACAAACCTACCCCTATTGAAACCAATAGAAATCCAGCAGATAGGCTTTGCGCGGTAGGGATAGGCAGTGGTGATTTCCATCTCGCAGATTTTGGTTTTGGGCGGTTACTGCGACTTTCCCCGCTTCGTTCAAATTTTGCACAGTGCACGTTTACCGTGCCAACTCAATTCTAATCCCATTTGTATTCTACTATTTTTTTCGAGCGGGATCCATTCTCAATTGGAATTACATTCTGTATACATCATTTTTTTTACATATATACTTTCAAAAGCACAACACCATTTATACATAAATATGGTTTACAAATGGCATGATCTTAGATTCATAAGGTTGTATCCATCAATTTGGATTTCCAAATATTTGAAACCACTTTATGTTGAAATCCAATGTATGCATTCCTCACTAACTGTCTCCAATTAATGTGTGTTTCATGCGGGTTTTTTTTAACTTCTCAAACATGTATAATGTGTTTCGCACACACAACATATAGTGTAATCCCGTTTAGACACTAATTGCATATAAACCATGCATTGTTTGTAATTGAAGAATCTATGGATCACCTATATTGATAAACTATATAACATTACACGTGTGCCCAAATTCAAATGAATATGCATGTTTGATACACCAATTTGCGTTATGATATTATCGATGTCGTGATCTCCAGTTTAAATATTTGAATCCCCTTTAATCCAGATATTCCTCTCATATAGCTATCACTCATGCTTATATAGGACTATCTCTCTGGACCTATACGCGTTCATCGTCTCTCAGGCATCTCTTGTGCTACCTGTATGTCGACAATGATCTTTTATCTTCGTAACACACTAACGGTACTCTCTCCATCGACCTTCATCACTCTATCTCTCTCTAAGTATATCTCGCTCCCTGCTATGTGTCTCTAGCTATGATTCTCCATGTGGAATCTCTTTCTCTCCACAAACACAAAACTTTGTCTCCCGGGGTCTCATTTCTCTCAACTATTCCCATGTGTGCCACTCGCACACTCCTCATACAGAGATGTCTTTCGCCCCTTAGATATGAGAACCAACGACTCTTCCTCTTCAATATCTCTTTCTCACACACAAACACAAACTCTGTCTCCCACGGTCTCATATTTCTCCATTGTACTCTTGTATGTCGCTCAAACACACCCTCTCTCCCTAGAGATATCTTGCGTTCCCTCATATGTCTCTCTAGCTATCACTCTCGTTGTGAAATATCTTTCTCTCTCGCAGACACAAAACTCCGTCTCTCTGGATCTCATTTCTCTCTGATATTTGTTTGTATGTGACTCACATGCACCCTCTCTCTATCTCTCTCACACCCACACACATAACCCAGCCTTCTGATCCACTCGACTCCTATCTCTAGCGCACACTAGCTAGCATCTTTATCTTTCTATTTATCTGTTTCGCCATCAACCTTCTTTCTCGCCCTCACTCTTGATTCCTATCACGCACACTACATATGTTTCTCTCTACATGCATGCAGTCAAGTGCCCACACACACACATATATAACTTCACCCTTTGAACCACCCGACGGTCATCTCCGACACCCAAACTAACGGATGTCTCTCTAGCTAGCATCTCCATCTCTGTATCTATCTGTAGTTTCTCCATCAACATTTCTTTCTCGCACGGAGTCTTGCTTCCTATCACCCACACTATATATGTCTATCCATACATATGCATTTATAGGTTGATCTCTTTTGCACAATCGTTGCGCCTCACCCCCTCTGCTCGCCATAGATGCATGCTCCAGCACACGCCACTATCTCTTAAAGACAAAAACACATGCTCAATTGTCGGGCCTTCTTCCCTGCATTCTCACATGCGTGCATATTATGATACCGATCCGTCTCTCCCATGTCGTTGATCTTAGGACTTATGTCTTCTTTCTTTTATCTCGATCATGCGCGCGCACACACACACATCCCACGTATACATGTATACCTCTCACACATGCATGTTCAAGGTCTCTATGTCTCCATACGTAGTTAATTACCCTCAATCCTAACGCCACGTCGAATCGTTCTCCTCTTTTGTGCACATAACTTCCGCCTGGATGGGAAAAACACACACTCACACTTAACAATCTCCTTCTAGCTGCCCCCCTTCCGCCCCGCGCGCCTCTCACTCTTCCCCTATATCCCCGCAACCAATAAGACCATCCCTTTGTTTAATTCCCGCCTACATGCACCATGATATATAGTAGTCTTCTCCCGAACAAACACATTCTCTCGATGTCGACTCTCACGCGCACGCACCTTCTCTTCCCTCCTACGGGCATTTTCTCTCTCGCACCCCATCGTTGGTGGCCTCTGCCATACACATCACCTCTCTATGATGAAGCCATGCACACATAAATTACATCCGCCACAGAGGACCCCGGGACACACACACACGCGCGCGCACGCGCGCGCGCGCCCACACACACACACGCACGCACCCCCCACCCCCACACACACACACTAAGACTCCATCTCTCTCTCTCTCACACACACACACACGCACCCCCCCACACACACTTAGACTCCATCTCTCTCTCTCTCTCACACACACAAACTAAGACTCCATCTCTCTCTCTCCTCTCTCTCTCTCTCTCACACACACACACACACACCACACACACTAAGACTCCATCTCACACACACCTGCTCTAGGCGGAGCATTTGTTCCTACCACCCTTCATCCAACCTTACCCGTATGATAAACAATCACCTTTATTTACTTGCATAACATGGACAGATTCCACTTTACTTTAGTAGTCAGCAAACTTATCGTCTGTATACCCTTATAAAAAAACGAGTTGGCGATGATGGTGTGCCTACCATCTTGTAATACAGACCGTATGATCTATATCTGACGGATAGGAAGCAAACTAAGATAATTTTACAAAAGATACCCGCACCTCTCTCCACATCATTATCTCCCGCAACCTCATTGCTCAGCAATTAAAAAGGAATAAGTCTCTGGAACAATCTAGCATGCATGGTGGCCGCTGCCGCCTGCCGGCGCCGTCCATCCCCATGCCTCCGCCCATTCCGACCACCAGTCACCACCACGCTCCACTCCTCCTCGCCTTATCTCTCATCTTTCATTTTTTCGATGACATTCTCGAGATACCAGTTTTCCGATAAAATTCTCGAGATATCATTAGTTTTTACACATGGGATTACTCCTTCATGGGTCAATCGCAATAAGTGTTTTGTAAAAAAATGCATATTGATGTTCCGTGCAATGCACGAGAATCTTGCTTGTAATTATATAACGCAAATCACGAGCAGGAAGTGACATTTTTTTGACACAACCACATTAACATGGACACGTAAATCACGAGCAGGAAGGAGAAGGGAAGCGGGCTGTGGAGTAACGTTTTTTTACCACAATTTCTTAGGAAACTGAGTGCAATAATTGAGTAGTTTTGCAAACTACCATTACTACTACACCTGAAACGGTTCAAAACCTATACTCCCTTGCCAGCGCGTGCTTCCCGCGTGAAACAGTCAGCGTCATCTGGAGCGTCAGTGCCGCATTAATGCCCGGCTAGAGCGGAGGCGACCTCTCACTGGCGCCGGCTTTGAAGTGGCGCAACGGCCGAGAGAGCGCCGCTTCCCGGTGCACGCGACTGGCCATAGGCCCTATTTGGATCCATGGGTTAGAGTTAGTTTGAGCTAGTTGGGGCTCAAATATCCCTAATGTATCCAAGCATGAGGGTTTAAATTGGAGCAAGTTGCACCAAACCCACCAAAAAAACCTATCCCACCCAAGAGGTGCTAACTGGAGATAGTTCTCATTGGGACCACTGAAAAATCACTTTTCTCTCTCCATGAAGTGCATTTATTGTCAATCTAACCCTGTCACCCAAACACCTCTTTGGCTACAGTTATTTCAGGGTTAGTCATGAGTTAGTCTAACCTCTAGCTAAGTTAGAGTATCAAACAGGAGCAGTATAGGACATGCAAGTTGCTCAAAGCATACAGGCAAATTCGTACGTGAAAGGATTTTTTTTCTTTTTGAAAACTAAACATGAAAGGAATTTATTTTAGAATGCTCTTGGCATGTCGCTAACATGTGATAGTTAACCGACCTCAATAGACGGCAGAAACGCTAGCCCGCCGCACTTTGATAGATACGAGGAGGGAGAAGCGATACAGGCTGTTGGATTACTAGAGATAGGTGTCGCACGGAAGCCAAGAAATATGGTGATAGCGTGGGTTAGCCATGTACTAGTATGATGTAACTACACTGGGCTGCCGTGTTTTGTACTCTTCTAGTCCACTGTGGAGGTGATTGGTTAATTTTATATCACTGAATAATATTAAATATTATGAGTGCAGATGCTCCACCACGAGGTTCCTTGCTCCTTCTCGGTCGTCCGGAATCTATGTTCTTCCACTCTATTTTTTTACGTGAGCTTTGTTCATCCTTTTGCCAACATGCGAGACATCTAGCATCAAGGTGCATGTGTTATGCAACGATCGTTCCATCTATATGAAAAACACGTGGCACTGGAACTACGAGACGGACATGTACCCAGGAGTGGATGTATGAACCCTAGTAATGTAGCGCAGTAAGTGAAGTAGAAATGCACAAATGGTATGAACATGTGTGGCATACAGGGTGTGTTTGGTTGCGTTCTCGTCTCAGCATAGTTATTCCCTCTTCATGCATGCTCAACTCAACACCCCTCTTCATGCATGCTCTCTTCATGCATGCTTCTAGTGTATTTATGCTAAACTAGTGTGGACTCATGCACCCTCCATACACTCTACCAAACACCCAAAAGTAGGTCGAGGAGGGAACTCTTGGGCGGCATTTGTCTCTTACTACGTACTACCACTAAACGTTGTACGTGCAATGCACGGTGATGTTATGGAGTACGTGTCTAAGTACTCTACTACTACTATATTAGTTGCAGGAATATATTAACTTTTATATTTGTTTACGTGTATGCCCCAAGACCTTCCAACTAGACGTGTCTTTCTCTCTAGGTCGCACTTTGTATCGTTCATACAGCTAAGTACTACTACGTGTGGTCTCCGACCCAGAAGTGGAAGAAGTGGAGATGCTCTACCGTGCTGTTTTTTTACGTTGGGCTCTACCATGATGTTCATGTCCCACTCCTTTCGCTGATGTGTGGGACATCCAGCACGTGCCCTGTTTGGCACCCTTCGTCGTAAGAGTTGAAACGCTAGCATTCATCAGAAATAAAAAATAATTATAAATCGGCAGTGATACTATTTTTTTGTGAACCAATCAGCAGTGATACTATACCACGCGGTTTCCTTGCTCCTCGATATCGGAAAGAATACTTCCGTTCGCCAACATGTGGGACGTCGACCATCCTGGTCCACTTGCCATGCATGCATAACTCCAAGGGAGAGTCACCCAGGTCGTCGCGCCGTAGTAACAATGACAAATGAGCCGTCAAATCACAGGCCCACTTCCCACTTTGAAGTTGCTGGGACGAAGGAACCATCATGACTTCATTGAATTCCGCTTCTTGAAGAAAACTACTGTACCAGCAGTACTGCTAGCTACAGTATTTACTCCAACAGAGGCCTCCTTTCGTTCATAGAATAGGAATATGAAAATCATAGGAAATGAGATGACATGCATCTCAATTCCTATAGAGAAAGAGATGCCATTTGATGCATAGGATAGTAATTTTTCCACTTAGTCTAGGCTAATGTACTGGTAATTTGCTCTAAAAACTACAGTAGTAACTAGTAGTACTAGTACATGCTCGTACTCAGACACAGACACACACACTAACTACTAGTACTACTACTTCTCACATGCTGGCCAGACACCGTCGTTCTCCTTCCCGGCTTTGTCGGCGACACCCCAACGTGCTTGGATCTCCGCCGACCTCTCCGCAGCAGCGCGTGCGTCCTTTTCTTTCTTGCGGCGGCGGGCCTCTCTTTTCTTGAGTGCTTTCTGACTTTTCCGCTCCCTCTGTGCGGCTTTGGCTGCCTCTTGCTCTACCACCCATTCAGCCTTGCCATCTTCAAATTCCTCCCACATAGTTGTGAGGTCGCGAGCGGCGATGAACTCGGCACGGCGGGATGCCATCGCTTCCCTACCATTTTGTGTGCATTTGTGGGCGGCGAGGAACTCGGCGCGACGGGATGCCATCGCTGCCTTACCGGTTAGTGTGCGGTGCGGTGGCATGAATGACGCTTGGTGAGAGCTCCGGGGTGGAGTGGCCGGACAACCGTATAGTGCATTGGTTTGTCAAGAGCTCAAGGACAGAAAACGAAGCAAATTAGGATTCCCCTTCAATCCTGGTCATTTATTACCGAGTAAAATGCATTGGTGGTCATCGAACTTGTCTTGATAGCTCACTTTGATCATTGTATACGAGATATGGTGATTATACGGTCGCTGGCTCAGCGTATAGCTCCGTATTTGTATGGTTGACCAGTCAAACAGTCCGCATGCGCCTGAAGCGGTCACCGTCTCTCCAGAATGGCAATGCCGCATTCACTAGACTTAACTGCAGGTGCAATTGGTGTGTCACTGACATGCGGGCCAAACGCCCGTTGTGCCCACATGTCAGTCACCCAAACGCATTTGCAGTTAAGTCATTGAAGCAACATCCGCATTCACGCCCGATGAACCTACTCCGGCGCCAGTTGTCCATCCGTCTGCCGCGGCTCATTGCCATTCGCCCGCTATATTAACTTGAGCCCCAGCTCCCAGCCATAGCCAAAAACCCACACTTATTCTCCTCCGGTCACTTCCTTCTGTCGGCACCACTTCAACCATGGCCTCGTGGCCCTCTGAATCTCTCTTGGACGTACTGTCGCAGGAGCAGACGAGGGACATCGGCGGCTCCACTCCGGGCGCACTCCCAGAGCTCTCTTTGACATACTGTCACAGGAGCAAACGAAGGAGATCGCTGGCACCCCCCGGGCCGCCCTCCGCCACCACGACCACGAAGCCGGCAGCGAGGAAGAGTAGTACACGGTAGGTCACCGCCGCTCTGGTCCCGGGAAGGCCACCGCTACTCCACTCAGTCGACGCCAAGCTTGGTGGGGTAAACATCGGCGGCCGATTAGCCGCTTGACGGCGACGTGGAGGCGGAAATCTTCATAACCTTGTGCTTCGGCCGGAGGAGGAGGTTATCGAGGCGGATGAGGAGGAGGCAAAGGCAATGGCCGTCTTTCTCGGGTTCATGGCCGGACTTGGTGGTCGGGCGCCGGCGATCGTTTAGATTAGGTTTAAAGTAGGTTTAGTACGGTTTGTGCGAAATAAGTAATGAATTTCGTCCAGTTTGTAGGAAAAGTTTTTGAAATGTAATGAATTTCATCCGGTTAATTTCATCTGGTTAATTTGAAATTTGCTTTGTTTGCACGAATTTCGTCTGGTTAGTTCATATAGTTGTGGAAAGGTATGCGGGCAGCATCAGATGGCATCCATCAGTGTCCTCGGACAGATGTCGGTGTAAATTTGTGGGCCAGTGCTGGAGATGCCCTAACTATCATGCTATAATCGCTAACAATCCTCCATTATTTGGCAGGGAACAGTTATCCCTCAATCAAAATCAGATCCGCGGTGTTTCGCACTCCTCCCGCGTACGAGTGTAAACTCTTGCTTACATAAAAATGGAGCAAGTGGACGGCACTGTAGCACGTCATATCACTCGAACTAGCCCGCCTAACGAGCGGGAAAGCACCACCCTCGTCATTTTGTTCTGGATCACGTGAAAATGTTACACTTCGCAAGTTCTAAAGGAAAAGGCATCACAATTACGACTCGTACGCATCGCAACCCCGACAGTCCGGCTCGCACGCCGCTCACCAAAGGGGACACGCGTTGTCTTGCAATTTCACTGACATGTGGGACCGTAATTGAATAAACCGTCAATAGTCGAAATCTAATCGCTCGGCGGGCGTCGGCTAAGAAGAGAGAAACGGGGGAGGGAGAAGAGATCACCCGCCCGCCGCGCATGGACTCCAAGAAATATATGGTGATAATGCGAGGTGGGCCATGCTAGAGTCCGGACCGCTTTCGGAGCCCGCTCTCACCGCCCTGGCCCCTCAAGACGCCAGTTGCCCACTACATGCATAGCGAGTAGTCCCCGCTTATGTGGAGGAGAGAGAGGCATTGGCAAAGTCAAGGAGTAACAGTGGAGATAATAGCTTTCATCAAAAATAAACAATGAATACTCGTTGCTCATCCTCTATATCGGAAACAATACTTTCATTCGCCGACATGTGGGACATCGACCATCCTGGTCCATCTGCCATGCACAAAATTATCCTGGTCTACCCTGGTCGTGTCGCAGGCCCAACCTTTCCCACCGTAAGTTGTTCGGACGAAGGAACCATCCTGACTTCGTTGAATTCCTCTTCTTCAAGAAAACTTACTCTACCCGCAATACTGCTACCACACACGAAGACTGGATGGCACTGTACCACGTCATGTCACTGAAACCCACTAGGCCAAACTAGCCCGCCTAGGTCATCTATTTTGGAACAGAGGGAGTACGTCTTTGCACTGCTATGATTTTGTGTTGCACGTTCTCTGTACTTTTGCTACGATTTTCCTACCCTATGAACCAAATGAGGCCTGAATGTATGTCGACTATTGTTTGATCGATCACTAAGCCTACAATTTTAGGAGCTAGGGCTATTGGTCGATCGACGAGGGATAAGTATAAGCGTACCACGAGCTCATGCCCCAACTTTTCTCTTCGGTGAGTGTTTTGCAAGTACTATAGCTCGCACAGTAGCTAGCCTACTAACACCAAGAATCATCAAACAAGCCCTGCTGATATGATAAACAGTTCAAACTTACATCTAAGCAAGCCATATATTACATCAAAAGCTGGTGAGGATACATCTGTTTCCATAACTCGGAGAGGGTTCGCATGATTCATCGCATGATTCACTATCAAACAAAAGTAGCAAGATCCGCCCACACAAGACAGTGCACTAGCCCTAAGATGGTTTGATAACACGCATCGTTCTGGTAATTAAACACAGGGCAATGCAAACTACCCAGAAGGATTAGCGCGACCAACTATTTCTTGTCATCGATCTCTCGGGCAATGACCACAGCATGAACAGCGGCATGGGAATCGATTTCTGGGGCGATGTCCACAAGACTGACCGTGACATCGGAATCGATCTCTGGGGCGATGTCCACAGGATGGACAGCGGTATCGGAATCGATCTCCAGGGCGATGTCAACAGGATGGGCCACGACATCGGAATCATCAACGACAACCACCGGCACCTGTACAACACTAACATATCAGCAAGCACATTGCAAATAATCTAAAAGCAAGCACATTGCAAATAATCAAAAACCACAACTATGGTAATAAGCCATTATTTTTTACCTTGTGCAGCTCACCGGGGGATCTCATCCCTCCGGGGGCCATCTCCTCATCCTCGATGGGGGCCATCACCTTGCCATGGGAATACTGCTTCTCAACGGCGACTATCTCCTCAAACTCGGTCTTGAGCCTCACATAGGTGGCAATCAGAGCTCCTGGGGTAGGCATGGTGGGGCCCTTGCTGTTCTTCCAACTTTCTTTGAGGAGTTCGTCCGCCAACGTCCTCAACTCTTTGGCCAGTGCTTGTTTCTTGGAGTTCTTCGTCTCCATGGGTTGGCCTGCCAACATGGTCAACTCGTTGGTCGGTGCTCGCTTCTTGGAGATCGCTGTCTTCAGTGGGTTGTCCGCCGGCAACTCTTTGCCTAGTGCTCCAGGATCCATCAATGAACTGACAAACAAAAAGCAATCGAAAGGAAACCACAATTGCAATGAAAACGGGAAAAGAATAGGATGTGAGAATCGGTCAGTGCTTCGCAAAAAGAAGATTATTGGAATGAAAATATAGCAGCATAACTGATTCTTCCACCTTTCCTTCGTCGGTAGAGAAGAAAAATGGCAGAAGTGAGAGCATGGAGTGAGGTTTTCTTCAAGAAAGGGAAGAAAGGGCTTGAACGAGCGTTCCAATAAAATGATGGTTGCTTCGTCCAGTCCAACTTGGAGGCCACCTTACCACTGCTGGTAAAGGTGTGGGTTTTCTGATATGACGGGTCATGACGGCCACACCGGGGTGACAGGTGAGTCTCAACTATAGCACCTCGCTGTGATTTGGTGGATGGCACACGGGCCCGGATGCTTTGAAATGTCATTAACTTGATTTTAGTCTCTTTAGTATTTGGATCCAAGCATGGATGAGGCTAACAAGTTTTAGTCCCACTACTTTTAGTGATGAGACTAAAATGTATCAAAGCACTCTCTCAGGCTGGTCATAGTGGGGAGTAACTTAGACTAGTATCATGCATATGACACTAGTGTAAGTTACTACCTCCATAGTGCAAAGTAACATAGTAGTAGTATCATAGATTGCTTCATTTATTATCTCATAGACTCATTTTGCCTCGGAAAGCGCTATGTTACAGTAACATATTATGTTACCACAAGCACCTCTTTCCTCATTAAATACTTGCCACATAAGCAAAATTGTCTTGGGATGTGTTAAGTTACTACCTAAGTTACACCCACTATGGCTAGTCTCAATATTGTGCACCGCGACCAAGGCGGAGAGGAAAACGAGAGAACTACGTAATTAATGCATGAGTTTAATTAGGGTAGTTTTGTAAAGTAGGAGATACATTCCTCCAATCGCAAACTGCCTTGGTTCATGAGATTTGAGATTTGAGCCCTATAAACTGGAGGGGAGGGGGTACTGCACACGTGTAGTCTAGTCACTTGTTTTTTTTGAGCTGAAGTCTAGTCACTTGTTGAAATCTCTAGAAAGGCAAATAGCCCTTCCGGTTTACAGGTCTATACTACTCCCTTCGTCTAGGTGTGTAAGTCATCTTATGAAAACCAAATAGTCCCAAAACACTTAGGCGCGGTGCATTAACTTCTACCTTGTTTCTTGTTTCTTGACATACGTATCAACCAATAAGAGATGAGAGGTGTGCATGCTTTTAATGACTTTCAATGGCTAGTTCATTGCATGGAATGCTATTAATTAGCAAAGAAACATGGGTGACCCCAGGAGGAAACGGTGCTAAGCGCGTGGACCTATGCAGAATGAGTATCAACCAATGGATAATGGAGTTTAATTGTTAAACAATAGCAATTTTTTCTCATGCAAGAGCCTGGCTAGTACTCTAAGGAACCGCACCACGCGAGCGTTCGCAACTGCCATGTTCGGTTTGCACTTGGCTCTTCGCCTCTTCGAGAAGACGAACAATGATGTTACTCCTACTTCTACAGTATCGAATCCACTGCTGCATGTCCGTCCACCTCGTGCGGGAGGGATAGCGTGTAGCGAAAGCTTCTACTTACTGCTCCTGCCTTTGCATCCATGACAGGTGGGCCCAACAGGTGGTTGGCCCACCTATCATGCAGCTAAAGGCAGGGTTAGTTAAGGCACCGGAGCTCAGTCCGTGAGGGAGAAGGCATCGTAGTAATCAAATTTCTCGGGATTGTACGAGTTGACGCGACACATCAAGGCACTGCATTCGATAAAACTCTTTTTACACATTTCAAATGGGCTACTTCGTATGTAGGAGTAGACATATTCTGCTTCGTATGTACTCCCCCCGTTCCAAAATATAAGTCTTTTTAGAGCTTTCACTATGAACTGGAGTACACACGAAAAAAATGAGTGAATCTACACTCTAAAATATGTCTATATACATCCGTATGTAGTTTGTAGTGGAATCCCTAAGAAGACTTACATTTAGGAACGGAGGGAGTAGTCACTTGTTGCAATCTCTAAAAAGACTTATATTTGGAAACGGAGGGAGTACAACACATGCATGCATGCCGTGACTTTCCTTTTGATACTTGCATGTGTTGATTTGATGCACCTTGCCAAATTTTGACTATAAATTTAACTAACCAAATTTTCATGCATGTCACAAAAAATCACGGGGCTGTTTGGATTGTGACTATGTTTGTCTTATGTTGCCACATTATTTTTCCCACACTTGCCACACTTGCCTAACCTGTGTTGCTCAAATTGTTAGACACACTTTGGCTTGCCTAAGGGAATCTTGCCACAATTTTTGTGTCTATGACATGTGGGGTTCACAGCTAATAAAAAAATCTTGTCTTAGGTGTGGCTAATAAAAAAGACTTATATTTAGGAACGGAGGGAGTAGAAAATATAAATAATAATGCATGTTGGGGCAACCCACGTTTCCGCTAATTTTAGCCGTGGGCTTGTTCACAATTTTTACGAGGGGGTGGTTGTTCATTTAATGGAGGGACTTGTAGTACTACCAGACTTGAACGATACAAAGTGCGACCTGGCAGACCGTAATACCACTTGGAACAAGCGGGTAGCTATCTCAAAAAACAATCAACAACTAAAAAAAACCGTGACCTGGCATGTAGTATAGTACAAAATTTTAAACGATTGTTTTGATGGAGTGAAATAGGAAAACTACCCCACTACTTATATATAGGCCGGAGCCTCCGCGCTTGCTTGCTAGGGCTGCTCTATTCACACACTCTCATCCTCTCCAGATCTAAACAAGATAGGGGTAGTAACCCTGTCTTTCTCCCTTCAAAAAACACTGGCTTTCTATCCTCACCGTTGGTAACAGATCCGGACGTATCCCCCTCCGCCGGTGAAGGGGAGGAGGGGCAGCGTTTAGGCCGTCGTCGACAGCGAAGGAGGAGACCCACTGCCGGCCGCACCGTTATCTCTGGCCGAGCGCTGGCACGGGAGGTCCTCCGATCCCTTCGTCGTTGCCTGTGGGCGGATCCGGCCTCCCGCCGCCCACCTATCCACATCCTGACGACCTTCAGGTATATCTTCGTTTGAAACCGCCTTAGCTCTACTTCCCCAGCTCGCTACGTCGCTGCATGTGCATCATTTTCTACCTCTCAGCCCCTCTCGATCGGATGGTCCAACCTCACCTATTTTTTTTCTTCTATTGTTAGAGGTAAAGCTACTTCATGGAGTCGAATCTTGTACTCCCTCCGTCCAAAAATACTTGTCATTGAAATAAAGTGGGGGTGGGGGAATTTAGTATGTACATCGGACTTGGTACAAACAGGAAAGAAAGGGGATGAAAGTAGTACAGACTGGCCATCCAACCAGTCTCTTGGTCGAAAAGGGAAATATAGGGGTAACGCTGTACACAGTGGTATGAACAGAACTAGATTTGCTATCCACACATAGGAGTAGGTGGCTAGAGTGAACAAAAATGGGACCAACCCAGATATGTTTCTTGGATGTTTGTTTCTCGGGGCAACAAACTATGAATCACCACTTTATGCCCCTGTTTACGTACATGGTGTTGTACTGCTGGTGCACCCACTGTTCCATGCCCTTATACCAAATATTTAGGCTCTGGTCGGAATAAAGGGGCAGAAAACATAGGTCTTGATGAAAATAGAGGAATAGGAAAGGAATGTAGGTATAAAACTATGGAACAGCGAACTAGAGGAAACTCTCAAGAGAATGTGTTTGCATGGACTATGAAATGTACAGATTTGTATTTTTTAGAGTAGCATGCTTGGCAGTATGAGATGCTATTTGTTTATTCAGCTGCACAGTGACTACTCTTGTCCTCACCTCACATACCACACATAGGTTGATTTTTTTATTCCGGCAAACACAACATAGCAACCTGTCTAACGCATGGCAGCGAGCGCCTGCCTCAGGCTTCCGCCCAAAAAATAAGCAGCACGTGGATGTTTCTAGTCCGATGGAATCAGTACTACCAGACCAGCTTTCCTATGAAACACTATTCACCTTTCCCATGTTCTGAACGGTTGGAAGGGAAAGAATACGGTAGTAATTGTGTTCCTACGAAAATCCTGCACCAAACCTGTGAACCGAACGCAGCCTTAGTTGTTCTTAATATAATGTCCCTGGTAAAAATGAAGCCATGCCACTGTTTTTGCCTGTAATTGTTTGAGACTCTGACAAGTTTAGCCAAATGTTTTTGCCTATAATTGTTTGAGACTCTGATTGTTTCCTCTGTGCCTTTTTGTGCAAACAGGGATATCCAATTGACCTGGTTGCTGTTGTGACCTTTTGGTGCACTGCACAAAACTCTTCTTAAAAGAAGTGACTTTTGTGCTGTTTAACTGGAATGTCAGATGGAACAGTTGGTTCATTTTGGTGGAACTGCACAAAAGGAGATCTGTGTTCCAATCCTCATCATCCATATTGGCGCCATAACCTTCCTTTAGGTAAGAATGATATTTAATGCATGTGTTCATCTCTATTTTCCGACTGCCATGAGAAAATAATGTTGTTTTTTCCTAGTACACTTGTACTCCCTCACTGACAAAACCAATTCTGAATTACAAGGCCAATCATGTACTTGGTTTTACCAACTGGTGAGGAGAAAGAGAAACATAGCATGAAGAGGAAGAAGAAGAAGAATAAACAGTGCCAAGGCGATCTTGCTGAAGCCAGAGGCCTCAGTCGAGGCTATTCAAGGGCTCCGGCAACAACTACCTTACATGTGAGACGATCCTCCAGGGAGCCCTTCCACTTCTGTTGTCTCACTTAATTAATTAGGAGCACTTAAGTACCACTAATTTATTACTGCCTAATTTTCCTGTTGGAGTTAAACAATTCTTTAGTAGGACCCTATGTTGAATCATGTACGTGTGAATGTTTGTCTATGGAGGTGAATCATGTGGTGGAGCAGGGAGGGAATATTATTAGTGTCATGACATAATAGTGCTATTGTTTTGCATGTCAATTTATTGCCATTGGTTCAATGAGGCAATGTTTTGCGTATTGTCCATCATGAGTTTGATGCTACTGTTTGAGTAATATGCTAATGTCTTCCTATCCTTTCTCACTAAGCTAATGAAGGTTTCACCTCGTTCCTACTTGTGCAAATAGGGATCATGTTGTGCCAATCATACATTTTAGTGACTACACAAGACAATACAATGAACTGTATCCCAGCCAGTTCTTTAACTCTGCTGGAAGTTCTTGATAATCTTTCGATATAATCTCAGCACTGGTAAACAAGAGTGATTTCAACCATACATTTGAAGTGCACAAAAATATATACTATTGTGTGATTCCAGTGAGTGCTTTATCATCTCTTATGGGACTACATGAATAAGCTTTTTTTCTCAGGTTGGTACGGGCCTAAGGCCTTCACCCATATTAGTTTGCTGTCATCTCTATTTGTATCGTGCTACTGTCATGAGAAACTCCTTTATCTTTGCACTTTTAAGTTTTGCAACCTATGATAAATGGCAATGCTTTGAGTGTTGAGTTGAGCTAATTGGCACTGATTAAATAAACTAATACCTCTCTTTAAGAAAGACTACAATGTTGCTAACTTTACCCATTAAGATAATGAGGGTGCTTCTATTTGTTAGTGTATGTTTCATCAACTAGTCCCACTATTACAGTAATCTCACTCTCAATATATGTGCCAACAGGGATGCTCGATTTTGGTGGAACTGCACAAAAACTTTGGGTGCTTCATTGCCTCGACAGCTTCCGTCCTTTCCTGTCAGTTGCTAATCTCTGCTTGTTTTCTTCCTTTGCTGTCAGTCGCTTGGCTTATCTCGGCTTCCAGTCAAAGGAAATAGTAATTGATATGCTACCTCACACAGGTTGGTACTGGTCTTTATCCTGGTTATTGTACCTGTCATATGTATTGGTAATTTGGTATTGTGCTACTGTTTGCCGGTTTCATAAAGGAATAATTTGGAGCCTGAACTCGCAGGCAAATCATTACATCGGGTGATTTCAGTAGAACTGCACAAAATGATCAGATGGACAGGTACTTATGCTGCTGCTATGTACTCCAAAGTTCACTCAGACAAGCATCGATGTTGACAAGAAGTGCCTATATTCATTCGAGTATCAACCGGCGTCAACCAATTGTCAAGCTCCAAGTATTAGGAGAGTGAACACCAAAAATATTGCTTGGTGCATAACCCAGAAAAACGCAGTCTAATCTTTGGTCCCAACTTGTGCCTTTTGGTTATCGGCACATATGGTAGCGAACTATATGGCATGGAGTCTAAAGATTCCAGACAAGTTGGTTGACGCGTATATTCATCTGGGACTTAATAAGTCTGCACGCCAAGGATGCTCCACTTCAGTTGAACTGCACAAAAAATTTGGGTGGTTCATTTTCTTAACCGCCTCGTTTCTCGTCTGCAATGTAGAATTTTGGCGAGATACGGGACCAAGATGAGCCAGTAAACTAGTTGGATGAAAGTAGTGGCCAAGTTGCTCAAACCTCCGTCGACACGAGGCCACTATTTGAGGATAAACCTACAAGCAAAGTTCAGATTGTCTGTGTTGCCTCTTATGTACTCGAAAGTTTACTCGTACAAGAACTAATTTTAGCAAGAAGTACCTCTGATTGAACACCATTTACCAGTCTGTACCCTAGGTAATTAATGTTCGTCCATGGATCATATTGGCTGTGATCTCAATCATTTGGATGCATAAACATACTGAACATGTGTATATCTGAATCTTTTTGTGAATTATGTATGAATATTGTCGTGTGATCTATCAATCATTTGGATGCACAGATATGCTGAGCTTGTGTATATATGAATCTTTTGAGTTGTTGATAGTGAATGTTGGTGATGAATATGAACATGTCCTGTGAACCTGAGTTTGATATGAATTGCAACAGAACCAGTTATAACCCTTCTCCTCCTCTCAATCTGCGACTCCACTGCCATGTTTCCCATCTCCGAGTCGTTTCCGTTCGGGGCCTCGCTGTCGTCCACCGCCTCGCTATTGTCGGTGTGGCGTGGTCAACAAACGAGAGTCATCGGAAGAGGACTGTACGTGGAGAGCCTGACGGCTGGGACCCACGAGGTCCATGGTCGCACGCAAGGAAAGTTCCTCCTTATTAAGCTGAAAAAAATGTTTCCTCCACCTGACAGCTGGGACCCACCGGCTGTATCTTCGCATGGAAGGAAGTGCCTCCTTGTTTTGTGAAAAAAATTATTCATCCCGTTGACAGCTGGGACCCGTCAGATTTGGTGACTAACTTGTGGGCCTGCTAAGCGGACGTGTACACACGACTTTGTCAACTTAATCAACAAATGGTTCTAGCAGCTGGACCGTTGGATGTTAATCCAACAGCCGTGCTCCTTCTTCAACCTCTGTTCTTGCTCCTGTCTCCCGTGGGCGGCACCGCGGCTGTGCTGCCGCGCACCCAACCAGTGAAGTTTCCCACTCCTCTCCATCTGCGACTTCACTGCCCCGTCTTCCCCATCTCTTGGTCGTTCCAGTCTGGGTGCGCTCGGCACGGTGTGGTCAACGTGGTCAACAACCGAGAGTCATCGGAAGATGACTGTATGTGAGAGGCTGACAGTGGGGACGCACCACGCCCATGGACGCATGCATGCAACGCAATGCGGCGAGGTCAACGTGGTCAAGGAACAACTTCCATCGGAACTATACTGTACGTGGAGAGTCTCAGCTGGGTCCACGGCCGCAGAAAGTAAGTGCCTCCTTATTATGCGGAAAATAATGATTCCTCCAACTGACCGCAAGGACCCACTGGACGGGCCACCGTATTTTACAAAAAAAACGTTT
>NC_041383.1:602783015-602786027 GCF_002162155.2 Triticum dicoccoides
CGCTGTCACCTCGGACCCACCGGAAGTGCCTCCTTATTACGCAAAAAAAATGAATACTTCCCCTGCTAGCTGGGACCCACCTTGGTGGGAGGTTGACTTGTGGGCCTACTAAGTTGACGGGGACAAAGGGCTTTGTCAACTTAGTCAATATGAACGATTCTAGCTCCAGTGACTGTACGATGTCCATCCAACGGCCGTAGTGCTTCTTCAACCTCTGGTCTTCTTGCTCCAGCCGCCCAAACCAGTGCCAGTCGTGCCTCATGCTCCTGCCTCCCGTGGCCAGCTGTGCTGCCGCGGAGGACTCAACACCCCCTACTATTCGCACCGCTGGCCAGGCCCTGCGGCGACGGCAGCCTCACACCGCAGCCGAAATAGTGAACCCTCGTACGCCTCTCCGCACGGGCTTCCACTGCCGCATCTTCCCTGGCTCCGCGTTGTCCCCTTCCTAGGCCTCGCCGTCATCCACCGCCGTGGTGCTCTCCGTACGGCGTGGTCAACGTGGTCAAGGAACGACTTCCATCGAAAGAGTACTGTACGTGGAGAGGCTAACAGCTGGGTCCATGGCCACATCCCAGTTTTTTTGTGATTTGCCAAGTAAGTCGCTTTGTCAGGCCTGTTGGGCTACAAATCTTTCATGACGAGGAGAGTTTCATTCGGCTGGCCGAGAAAATGGCCCATCAGTAATGAGAAATGGACTATACATTTTTAAAACACATCAAAGCGGCAATTAGTTTCAAATATCTTTTTTTTCATTTCGAGATTTTAAATTACATTAATTTTTATGCATGGAGAATTTGTTGGATTTTATATTGATATACATTTAGTTTTAAAATCAGTTTGAATGTGAGTTGAAATTTCGGGATAAAAAACAGTTTGGAGCGCACTGAAATATGCAAAATTTCGTATAATTCTTTAACCGTGGCCACAATATGGGCTGTAATGCTGACAAAAAGAATATGGGCTCCAAACAAAACCTTAAGAATTAGCAAATGGGCTGTAAATTATTAGAAATAATGGCAGATGGGCTGTATGCTGTTTTCCACAGATTTGAGGCTTTCCTAAAAAAAGGTTGACGCACAAGCAGTGACTGTCGGATGGCCATCCAACGGCCTTCGTGCTTCTTCAATCTCTGCTCTTCCTGCTCCAGCCGCTCAAACAAGCGCCGGCGGGACTCCCTGCTCCCTCCTCCCCGCAGTCGGCTGTGCTGCCGCGCATGCCTCACCGCCCCACCGTACTCCCATTGCTGGCCTAGCCATCCCTCTACTCACCCACACATGTTGTTATTCTCCGGCGATGGCAGACGAACCAGTAAACCCTTGTTCAGTCGTACTCCCATCCGCGTGGGAAACAACTGTTGAGTCTTCCCTGCCTCCGTGTCGTTTCCTTCCTAGCCCTCGTCGTCGTCCACTGCCCTGGTGCTCTCGGCGCGGCCTGGTCAACATGGTCAACAACCGACATGCATCTGAAGTGGACTGTACGTGGAGAGGCTGACAGCTGGGTCCACGGCCGCACGCAAGGAAATGCCTCCTTATTACGCGCAAAATAATGATTCGTCCACCTGACATCGGGGACCCACCGAAAGGGCCTCAGTATTTCGTGAGAAAACGTTACCGCCGCTGACAGCTCGGACCCACCAGCTATATCTTTGCACACAAGGAAGTCCTCCTTATTACGCACAAAAAAATGAATACTCCCCCTGTTAGCTGGGACCCAGTATAGTGGCAGGTTGACTTGTGGGCCTACTAAGTTGACGGGGACAGACGGCTTTGTCAACTTAGTCAATATGCATGATTCTAGCTCCAGTGACCGTACGATGTCCATCCACCGGCCGTAGTGCTTCTTCAACCTCTGGTCTTCTTGCTCCACCCGCCCAAACCAGCGCCGGTCGTGCCTCGTGCTCCTGCCTCCCGTGGCCGGCTGCGATGCGGCGGAGGCCTCACCGCCCCCTACTACTCCCACCGCTGGCCAGGCCATCCCTCTACTCACCCACACCCCCTGTTATTCCGCGGCGACGGCAGCCTCACACCGCGGCAAACCAGTGTACCCTCGTACTCCTCTACGCGTGGGCATCCACTGCCGCGTCTTCCCTGACTTCGCGTCGTCCCCTTCCTAGGCCTCGCCGTTGTCCACCGCCCTCGTGATCTCGGCGCGGCGTGGTCAACGTGGTCATGGAACGGCTTCCATCGGACGTGGACTGTACATGGAGAGGCTGACAGCTGGGTCCACGGCCGCAGCAAGGAAGTGCCTCCTTATTACGCACAAAATAATTATTCCTCCACCTGACAGCGGGGACCCACCGGACGGGCCAGCATATTTAAAAAAATGTTTCCCCCTGACTGCTGGGACCCACTAGCTACACCTTCGCACGCAAGGAAGTGCGTCCGGGCAAAAAAATGATTCGCCCCCCTGACTGCTGGGACCCACCAGCTACATCTTCGCACGCAAGGAAGTGCCTGACAGTTGGGACCCACCTGGTCGAACTGTACGTAGCGTTGTCATTATGGTCACGAACGTGTACGTACATACTGGTCGATGTAGAGGCGCGCACGTGTCGTAGATGTAGAGGTGCGCACGTGTCGTAGTAGAGGCACGCACATAGCATGTACACGTACGTACAACGGCGAGGGTGCAAGAAAGAAAATACGGCCACGTACGTACATACGGGCAGGGTCTCGAACGCCTACTCGCGCATACGTACATGGCTGGGTCGGAACGGAGAAACAGAGTTGTCGTCGTGTTCATGGGGAGCGAACTGGCTGGGTCGGAACCGAATGCGTGGTCGTGTTCATCAGGAGGGCTAGGACGGAACACGCGATGGAAACGAGGCCTGGCGTACCGCACAACGGAGGAAACGGCCTTGTGTTCGACCGGCCACGTTCGAAATGTGGTCCTATTGATCGGGAGGGGCCTGGCATACTGCAAAATGGAGGAAACGGACCTCCTACGGTCGAAACGGGGATCCTGTTGATCGGGAGGGGTGTGGCGTACCACAAAACGGACGAAACGGACTTG
>NC_041383.1:602786286-602810162 GCF_002162155.2 Triticum dicoccoides
GACTCCACGGGATACTGTTCATCTCCACCGTCGACCTCCTCCAGCCTCCACGGGCTACCGTCGACCTCCTCCAGCCTCCACGGGCTCCTGTTCATCCAGCCCCCACCGCGCGCCACTCCATCGACTACTGTTCAACCACCCCTCCACGGGCACCCCTCCACTGTCTACTGTTCATCCAGCCCTCCACACCATAGGGTCCTGTTCAACCACCCCTCCACGGCCACCCCTCCACCATCTACTGTTCATCCAGCCCTCCACACCACGGGTTCCTGTTCATCCAGAGGCAACGCCACGTTCACTGTTCATCAACCCCCCCTCACAACGCTCACTGTTCATCCCAGAGGCAGCATCGATCGGCTTCAGATAGCAGCAGTAGCGAAGGAAGAGCTCCATCGGGTTCAGTTAACAGCCATCGATCGATCGCTCGGGTTCAATAACGCGTAGCCTCTAGTGCAATCGCTTGGGTTCAGTTAGAGCCCAACGCCTCGCTTGGCTTCAGTTAGAGCCAATGCCTCGCACACACGCGCGTACATACAAGGGAAATGCGCATCACTCCGCCCCCGACCTCCAACCGTAACCGGCAACTCCCCGAAATTTTTCTCCCCCTCGCTTCTACCACGGTTTTTCCGTCATGGACGGCCCAAAGAATGTCATGCAGCTGCGTCTTCGGCCCGCCCAGGACGAAAAGCCCATTTTATGTTATGATTTTTTGTCATAGAAGTAGGATCCCACCACATATATGATGATACCGGGTTTTGTCACAATTATCGTCATAGAAGTGCCATATGTATGACAGAAAATAATTTCGTTCGGCCCAAAATGTCATGGATGTGTCTTTTTTTTTGTAGTGACATGCACTCACGAACACATGCACGTATGCACCCATGCATGCAACACTGAAACGTACCCTTGCCCGCACGCAACACTCGCACGCCTGCATGCGCACAACACATGACGCAAAACACATGCTCAACCTATACGTGCATGCACCCTTTGTTAAGGACATGGATTGTTACGGGTATTAATCAATCTTATCTGTGATAAGCACAACATTGATGTTTGCAGCGGTCTTTATGAATCACAACGTATCGAACGGGCTATCAACATAGTAGGCTTATCTACATGAAAAAGATGACGTCACACTCAATGAACAATCATCGATTTATGAAATGCCCGCTTCTGACCGCCCTGGCCCACAAAAGGTTCCTCTGATGTGCGTTGCCTGCGTTGGGTCACTGACATGCAGGCCATGCACGCAAAGAGCCCACACGTCAGTGGAAGAACGGTGCGGTGTCCTATGTCAAAGTCGAGGGCGCCACTCGCCGCATGCCCAGCTGAACACGCCTCCATGCCGCATTCAAACGCCTCCATGAAACCTGCCCGTGTGGAAGCCAAGAAACCCACTCTGGACACACGTCCGATCATGACCGGGGTGGCGTTAAACGCAACGCCGGCCGAGCTCCTCCCGTCCGCCGTCTATATAATCTCTTATTTAAATGAGGCCAAACGCCGGCCAAGAATCGCACACCTCCGCCGCTCCCCTATCTCCTCCACCATTTTGTCCACTCTTACGATGGCTTACGAAGAGTAGTTATTCCACATCCAAGCCGGCTGGGTAGCCCGCCGGATACGAGCTATGCAGCTCGCTGATCCACCTCCCTCCCCTCGCCCGATGGAGCCAGTTGCCTCCCCAAGCTGGCGCGCATTTTAGCAACTCGCTGCTCCAGGCTAGCTCGACGAGAAGCGGCGCACGGGCGTCGTTGCTGCCGTCCATGTTGCCGCCTTGTACCACGTCTCCCATTTCTATGGCCGAGACTCCCATGCTGGCGATCGCGCCATGCAAGCAGCGATAGAAGCCGGGTGCGCGGAGAGCGACGAGTCAGTGGCCAACGCCTCTGCGTCAGCCGCCATCATCAAGGAGAAGTAGACACACAGGAGGCCGCCGCCGCTTAGGTCCTATGAAGGCCACCACGGAGGCGACGCCAGCTGTCTGTCAAAACCGACGGATCTCGGGTAAGGGGTCCCAAGCAGTGCGTCTTAGGATCAATGGTAACAAGAGGCAAGGGACACGATGTTTTTACCCAGGTTCGAGCCCTCTCGATGGAGGTAAAACCCTACTCCTGCTTGATTGATATTGATGATATGGGTAGTACAAGAGTTGATCTACCACGAGATGAGAGAGGCTAAACCCTAGAAGCTAGCCTATGGTATGATTGATGTTGTATATGTCTATCGACTAGCCTGGCCCCGGTTTATATAATGCACCAGAGGCCTAGGATAACAAGAGTCCTAGCCGAATACGCCGGTGGGGGAGGAGTCCTTGTATTGATCGCCAAGTCTTGTTGATTCTTCCTTGTATACGGCAGCTGTCCGGACTAGCCCTTGAGTATACGGCCATGGGGGTCCTCGGCCCAATCCAACTGATCGGGAGACGCCGCGTTGAGTACCCCCTAGTCCAGGACACCGTCAGTAGCCCCCTGAACCAGTCTTCAATTTAGGGATGCTCCTCGATTCTTCCGAACTGTTCTTCATCTTTGGTTGCCGGTCCTGAAAACTGGTTCAACAAATCTTCTCATCTTCTATCTTGAGGATCGCCAAAATGCATTCGACGAGTTTACACGTCGGGTATCCGAGGAGCCCCTTTAAGTTTCCGGCCTTTATCAATGCCTTATTATTTTTATGCCACACCTCGGGTTTGAAGTTGTTCCCTAGCGGCAACGTCCTCTTGCGTCCGAGCTCCAACGCCGGACTGCATTCGAGGCATCTTTTGCAGCCGAGCACCAATGCCAGACTGCTTCCCAGCTCTAACGCCGGACTATGTATCCGAGCTCCAACGCCGTACTATATCCGAGCTCCAACGCCAGACTATGTATCCGAGCTCCAACGCCGGACTTTATCCGAGGTGTCGTAAATCACCTTGGTTCAAAGAAGTTTGAAGGAGGTTAGCCGAGCTTAATGCCGGAAATGCCCTCTATGGAGCCAGCCACTAGTGGCCGAGCTTTATGTCGGACTGCTTCCGAGGTGGTGTACCTCCCCGAATATGGGCCGATTTTTGTCAATATTTTTGATTGGTGCAATTTATTCTCCGCCGAGATACATAGCCAGTAGCCCTCAATGTGGGTATCGGTCTAAAACCCGAGATGCACATGAAGGATGACATAAGACCGCTGATCCCCGTAGCCGCTGAGACTCAGGTTGATTTGCAAAATCGGTCTGAGGATCAAGTCCTAGCTCGGCAGAATACTTCGGGACACAAAAAGCGGCGTGCTCAGTCCTCAAGACTCAGGTTGGGTGCGGATGACCAACCTGAGGATCAAAATCTCCTCGGAAACTGTATTGCACTTAAAATTTTCTGTATAAAACAGGGAATGCAGTAGCCCCCGAGACACTGGTCGGGTGGCAACACCAGATCAGGGGATCGATGTGCCCCTTTAATATTTTTAAATAATAAGCCCGAAGCCCAGTAGCCCCCGAGCCTTAATGCGGGCACGGGAGGCCGAATTAAGGATCGATATCCATAGTAAAATCACAAATTATGTGTAATGACTCTATGTATCCAAGTACTTTACGTCATTAATGCTCGGATCCGCATTGTACAAAACTTTGTTGACTGACCCTCGTCTTCCACCTCCTCGGCCAATAGCCGAGGAGTGTTTGTCCTACTTTATAAAGCCTTTATGAGGGCAAAGATTTACAACAAACAAGGCAATCTGGCCATACGGTTTTATAAACAAAGGTACGCGGAGAGACATGTTATATTACTGTTTAACAGAAGAAATGTCTTCCAAAGAAAATAGTCCCGCTATCGGTTCCTTTATTTGGGTTGTCATGCTAAGCATGATCATGAAACCTCAGCTCCAATGTAAGAGCAAAATATCGAGGATTTAGTTTGGGAGGCCAGTTGATAGCCCCCGGTAGTGTTTGGCGACAGTCGAGGTCAATCCATAAACACTTCGGCCATTGTTATGAATGGCCCATCGTTTAATGCCGTCATCGGATCGCCGGCCAGTTTACGCTTATTGTGACAGTCAGTTTTCGGCTTTCTCCACTAAGGTGCTTAACCATGTGAGTTGGAAGCACAATCGCAGTGGTTCTCCCTTTGCACACCTAGCCGAACAAAGCAGAACATAGGAGGCAAGCGCAGGAGCCGGGCAACCCAACTATTGACCGAAGACACAATTCAAAACCGATGCATAGATAGCAATATCCGAGAATGTTTTTGCCGAATCTCTAAAGGTTTAAAACACACAAATAGTTTAAAAGTGCCATGGGCTCGAAAAGCCAAAAAACTTATTCAAAAGGTTAATGTCCAAACTAGATCAAGTGTTCGGTGCCAATCCGAAAATTGGACTTTAGAAAAAAAAGGTGCTTCTGCCGTGCTTTAACATGACACATCCTATCTTAAAACTTCAAGCGGGTCAGCCTACGTCTTCAACCTCCTATCCCGAAGGCGGAGTACTTCTTACTAGGTCAGTTTAGCAAACTAAACTCTAGCGGCTTTGAGAGAGAAATTATGCTCCCCGGCTAGTGACCGCACACTTGTGTCGAAAAAAGGAGTGATAAATAATAATAAAAACTTTTCAATGACTAAGAAGAAAAACACTTATCATAAAATGGCTCATATAAATTTAAGAGCCCCCAAGTGACTTGGGTAGAAGAATGATTGCATGTACCAAAGTACTTATATCATATCTATGTTCAACCAAACTTTAAACGCGTCTTAACCGACCGTCGGCTTCTCCCTCTTCGGTCAAGGACCGAAAAGTGTTATGTACTCCATCTGTCGAGAATATAGACGGTGTTTCCAATAACCAGGCAATCAGGCCATAAGGTTGTAACAGACAAAGCATGCTCAGGGAACTTGTGCTATATTACTGCGAAGTGTAAGAAGCATCTTCGAAGAAAATAGTACCCCCACCGATACCTTTCTTCGGTGCCCATTGTTATTATGAGACTTGTGCAATAGTTTTTTTGTACTCATGAGTTCCGTTGTGTGCCGACCATCATTGAAAACAATAAGAGCGCTAGCTTTCGGCTTCACCCAGTCTGAGCTCCGGCTCGGTTGACCCGATCGTGACAATCGCAGAGGTGCTCCTTTTACTCCCTTGCCGAACAATCGGGAACGTAGGGGTAAGCACAGGAGCCAGGCAACCCAGCTTGCAAATCGCTTAAGTCAATATGGTGCATATTGTGGCGTAATACACGAACAAGGAACGAAGCCGTACAAGTATAACCATATGCAAGAGGAAAAAGCTTCATGAAGGAAGCCCCCAAGTAAACAGGGTATTTGAATTTGCGCGTCACAAACAAAGTTTGGACAAGGAAATTTTTACAAGCAACTTTTTTCGAAAAAAGTATAATGCTTGGCTGAGCCGAACACAAGTTAAAAATTTAAAACTTTGAGCATGATGACAACTTAGCTGGTTAATGTGTTCGGTATTGATGACGCGGTCCGAGCTTGATGCGGTACAAGGTTCCATCCCCGAGCCGGTCCCGAGGTGCCGGAGCAAAGAGCTCGGCACTCCGAAGTGGTGACATACCACGGTCAATGCAGGACGGCAGGGTGATGCCGAAGTCCCCGGCATGGGGTAATGAAGTGTTGATGAAGCCCCCCGTCCAGCCGAGGTGACGCCAAAGGATATAGCCCGGCTGGATCATTTTCCTATACACAAAAAATAGTGCAACCCAGAGATAATAGTAATAATAATAAAAATAAAAAAAATCATTGCATAACAAATAATTTATGCAAAGTGAGTAATAAAAGAAATATGGCCTGGCGCCGAAGTCAATGTCGATGCAGGGCGGCGGCGTGATGCGGTAAAGGCATGGCAAGGCCTGAATTCACAGGTCGGTTCGAGTTCCGGATGCGGCGTTTGCCGGACTATGTACGAAAACTGACCAAACCACCATGCGACCGTCGCTAATGCGGCCACCATTTGATAGACCTGCGTACATATGACGGACAAACCAGAGTAATAATTCATTGGAAAAAAAGAACCCTAACAAGCAAAAAATACTAGGATTAATAGCACCTGGCTTATTTGTTGTAGCAATCCGAAGAAAGGTGATTCCCAAAATTGGGCTCGATCCGCACACCTATCACCTGATGGGCGATAAAGCAACAGCATGGTGATGCTGGCAAAGGTTTGCTCGCCGAGGCAAAGCCCTCGGTCTAGCTAACGTGACGGAGCCGGTCGGCCAGCGACGCCGAAGTCTCCGGAGTAGGTTGATGAAGAGATGATGAAGCCCCCGGTCCAGCTAACATGATGAAGCCTCAGTGTCAGCCGATGAGTCGAAGTAGGTCGGCGTGGTGGACACCAGCTTGAGAAAGCAACAGTGCGGCCCTGCCAATGCAGGTCGTGACGTGGTCGATGCCGGTTTGATGAAGTGACCGTGCGGTGATGCAGGTGTGCCCGCTCCGTGTAATCCGTGGGGCGGCGATGTTGGTGGCGATTTATGCTTCGCGATGCCGAACTATTGTTCGGCTGGCCGAGATGATGATTCGAAGAAATTGAGCTCGGCTCAACAAAGCGACGACGTGTCTAATGCAGGTCGGCCGTCGTGGAGTGATGTTGTCGGGCTGGTTTGACACCGGCGCGACGGTGAAGTTCGTATTGCAAGAATACTTTTAATACTACTGGGATTTGTTTGAGAATAAAACACAACACCCCGTACGAAAACTTCCTTCAAAAAGGATGTCCAAGATCCCGTTCATAAAGATGAATTCGGGTCGGATTCGTTCTCGTGCAGAAAACAGATCCAAAAAGTGATGCACTAATCGGAAGTTTCCCCGAGTTTGGACGGTCGGATCAAGCTGAATTTTTGGCAGGTGGTACATATGGGAATTCCGCAGCAAATCAACGGTTGGATCCTCCAAAGGACATCCGAGCTAGACGCTGGATACCATGCCCTAAACTCGTCTAGATTCTCGTCCAGATTCAACAGGGCTCCGGTATATCGGAGATTACCGGAGAATCCTCCATCGAAACTCGACGAAATTTTTGCAGGGTTGTTGTAGACTTAATTCTGCATAATTCCGCCGAAGTAATCGTTTAAGCGACACTCTAGGAGGCGGTGGCGGCGGATACAAGTTTGCTGTCCAGAAAAACAGCACGGTCGCCTGAGGGCAATGTTGACGTTGAGCCCCCGAGTTCCATGGATGACTCCTCCATGATCTTGATAGAGATCGGAATTGGTGTTGATGAAGGCCTTCATCCGAACATGACGATTGGAGGTAGGGCGCAGTCCTCGGTCAAGCCAAGGTGACCAGTCGAGCTGGTGACGAAGAAGCCGACGTCGCAGTTGACCTGCAGTCGAGCCATTGATCCTTTCGCCGATCACACAGCGGAACTCTCAATGAAAGCACCAATGTCGGTGTCAAACCCGACGGATCTCGGGTAGGGATCCCAAGCAGTGCGTCTTAGGATCAATGGTAACAGGAGGCAAGGGACACGATGTTTTTACCCAGGTTCGAGCCCTCTCGATGGAGGTAAAACCCTACTCATGCTTGATTGATATTGATGATATGGGTAGTACAAGAGTTGATCTACCACGAGATCAGAGAGGCTAAACCCTAGAAGCTAGCCTATGCTATGATTGATGTTGTATATGTCTATCGACTAGCCTGGCCCCGGTTTATATAATGCACCAGAGGCCTAGGATAACAAGAGTCCTAGCCGAATACGCCGGTGGGGGAGGAGTCCTTGTCTTGATCGCCAAGTCTTGTTGATTCTTCCTTGTATGCGGCAGCTGTCCGGACTGGCCCATGAGTATACGGACATGGGGGTCCTCGGCCCAATCCAACTGATCGGGAGACGCCGCGTTGAGTACCCCCTAGTCCAGGACACCGTCACCGGCGTACACAACAGGTGTCTTGCCGGATCCTTTTGTTGCGAGGACCTCCGTCGACCCCGCATGGGCTCCACGGAAGAGGAGAATGTAAGAATGAACTCGAGCCGGTGCTGGCCATGGCGAAGTAGTGGTCGGTGATGAACTCGAACCGGTGCCGGCCACCATCATCCTCAGCACCAGCCAATGATATCAGTTGGGCAGTGGGGAAGCGAGCCGTCCTTTGCGCTAAAGCATATACCTCCAGGGCTCCCAGCAGTCTGGTGATCGTGCTGCCGGACATGAGGAACACAAATCGATCGGCGGGCGACCATTTAGGCCAGGTATTATATACCTATGCTGTCCAGAACTAGCACCGCGTAGTTCATTTGAATGTAATGAAATCCGTCATGTTTGTATGAAAATCCGGTATTTTATATGATTTCCGTCGTTGTTTATATGAAATATCAGTTTATCTACGTGTTTGCGTGAATTTCGTCCGGTTGGATGGCGTAATTTGCGGGTCGCCGGTCGGTCTGCGGGCGGCTCGGGCGGCGTCGTGGGACAAAAAAACACAGCTCATGCGAGCTCGTCTCCAACGTGCGTGCTGGAGGATGCATGACAGCATGAGCACCCGAGCCATTCCTTGTTCATCGGTGGCAAAGGCACCGGTGGACAAAAGGGTTGCCAATATTTTGGATACCCCGGGCAAGAACCAAACAACCCCTCCCAACAGATTCAAATCCCTTGTTCACCGTGGAATTTTGCCATGTGTTGTTTTCATGGACTAGCAAGATGCCCGTGCATTGCACGGAACATCAAGATGCATTTTTTTACAAACTCCCGCATGCATGCAAGGGATAATTAATGTCCTCCTTTGCTAGTACCATGAGGCAAACACCATTAATATTGCATCGATTAGTGTTAGTGGCCTTGTATATCTGCAAATTGTAGAGTAATTTTGGTAGTGGCCCCTTGTATATAAAAATGGAGAGAGAAAGATGAGAGATAAGGTGAAGAGGAGTGGGGCGTGGTGGTGACTGGTGGTCGGACTGAGCGGAGGCATGTGGATGGACGGCACATTATGTCTAGGTTTGTATCTCTCTCACACCCACTACGTAGGTGGGGGACGTGCACGAAGAGAAGAGGTGTGCGCACGGTGCATGTACTCCCGTCTCTTTCCCAACCACACCCGTGTGGGTACACGGTGGAGCTCATTTCTATACAAAAAGGCAGCCCACATGGTAATTTGGCACGTGTACTGGTTGTCCACTTGGTGGAGGGAGGATCGTCTACCACGGGTGAACAAACAAATTGCGACTTGATGTGTTATGTTAAAAAAAGAGGCAAACCATGTGGGGCCTACCTTAGAGGCAAGGCTCTATACACTAGAGTAATTTTGATGTGTCCCATCAACTCGCAGAATGAGGAGAAGCTTGCTTAGTACGCCGTCTACCCCGCCCACGGGCGCGGTTGCTCGCAGGATGAGGTGAAGCTTGCTTACGAGTAGTAGTAGTAGTAGTACTCCTACTACTGTACGCCTTACGCCCACTCCCTCGCCCACGCGCGCGGTGGCTCGCAGCACGAGGAGAAAATTTTACTCCCACTAAATTTCCATGAACTTGTACATGCATTGGTTAGTTTCCTCTTGACACTGCTTGTGTCGGGTGATCTAACGCACCTCGAAATCCAACATGTAATGGTACTACTACTAGTATAGTAGAATTGAGACTTATCAAACGGAAAAACGAATGTTTTTTAGATGAACCCTATAAAGAGTGCTCGTCGCCAAATTATGCATATAGTACTATTAAAAAAGCTAGTACGTGCTTAATTGGGGTGCTAAATTCTATTAAAGAAATACTAGTAGTATGTATCATACTGAGGAGTTAAAGTAACGGGAAGAAACATAACATAGTTCTACTGGGGCTCAGCACAACACACCCCTCAAATTCAACTAAGCACACCTAAAATTAAACTATGCAACTAATCCGATAGACACTGCATTAGAACCACCATGAGCAACGATACTGACACCTTACTCACTCGTAGGAGTCCTCGTCCATGTCCTCGATTTCATCCTTGTCCCTTTTCCTCTTGGCCGATACTTCTTTGCTTGAACCGCACACTTGGCTCTTGCTCTTCATCCAACCCTTGTAGATATTAAAACAAAGGTAGCCATCCATTGCACCGTAGTGGATGTGGTCTATATCTAGTACATTCTGCTGCCATGCATGACGATGAAACGTGTAATGAGGTTTCTCCAGTTTACCGTACGAAGGATGAACCATGGCTCCTGCTAGGGTCAGCATTGAAGGCTCGCCACTGAAGGGAAGCAGTCAATTCTTCTGGGGGTCGAAGGGGTTGCCTACAACGAGGCCTATCCGATGCATGACTTCTTTGTCGTTACCAAAGTCTACAGTAACGAATTTGACTAGGTTGCTCTCGAGGAAGTTCTTAAAATCCAGGCATTCAACGTCGGCATGGCATATGTGGTAGACCAAGCATAACTCATGCACGCAAACCTAGATCACGGCGGGCTTCTTCCTCTCTTCGTCCCTTAGATTCTTCTCTTGTCCCAGGACTGTGGTGTACTCAACATCTAGCCCAGCGACCCGCTCATCATCTGAGTCTTCGAACATGCGTCTGAAGCGACAAAGGCATCCTTTCACCATCGCGGAAGAACGGGTGTAGATGACGTCGAACACATCGCCGGTGATGGTTCTAACCTTGTACTCACCGCCGATCGTGGAGATTTGGGATGCCATGGATTTGGGAGGAGGGTTAGGATTAGTGGAACTGTCGAATGTGAATGGACAGGACGACTAGGAGCGAACCGTCATAGTATTGAAGGACGTGCGAGGACGAGTAGGAGCGAACTGCCAGCATGCGAACGGCAGGGTAGTGGCTTTCCATTCTCCCATGATACGGGCTTCCTAGAGCCCTTAGATCTAAGATCGAACGGTTACATGGCGTGATTCTAGACCTATGGGTGAATATCCTATCCTGGAGGGTTATTCTTCAATTTTTCAGCAACTTAGCATGCGACCGTTTGATCTCAGATCCAAGGGCTGCCAGCAGCCCGTATCATGGTCGTGCCTACCACGACCGCCGCGTCGCTCGCGCGGTCGCGCCCTTGGAGATTTAACATGGTGCGTTAGGCTATTTCATGTTGGCATGTCATACATAGTCATCACTTAGTCACTCATACTACAACAAGGTTAGCTATAAGGTTGGCTATAAGTGTATTTATTTTTTTACTCCTCTCTATCTCTTTCTTCGTACTCCCTCCGTCCCATAATATAAGAACATTTTTGACACTAGGACACACGGAGTACTAGTATTTATTGCATTTGCCAAGGAGTGACCTCTTCCAATGAAATGGTGTTGCTAAGTTTGCTTCATTTAATTAGCTATAGACTCAAAATTGTCTTTTCACCTAGGTACACGTGCTTAGCACCGTTTTTTCCTTGGGTCACCAACCTAGTCTCTCTCTTGTTGATTAACTTGCCACATCAGACTTTATTCCTATGTGGCAAGCTTAGCACCTGTAGGAGCAAGTAAAAGTATCTACAATAGTGCGCTTTACATGGCATTTTTGCATATGTGGTGGAAAGAGAGGCAAGGAAAAAGTGGAGAAGTGGGCTCTCATGCAAGAGCCTGCCTCTACTACATGGTGGAGCATTGGGAGAGGCACCTGTATGAAGGGGGTCAGGAATCAGGAGACTCACGCCGGTCGTAGCGCCACAATTAAAATGATAATGGCAAGTCAAATCACGAGGCCCCACTTGTCCAGCAGTAACTCGCTGTCAAATCACATAACCCTACATTTGCAGCAGCCTACTCCCTCGTCTTCTCGCGTCTTTGTCGAACCGACTAGGCGGAACTGCCCAGCCTACCACGCAGAAAAAGCCCCGCCCTCAACTTTTAAATACAACTACATCCGCTTAAGAATCCAATGATATAGTAGTACTTTTTGTGACATAGTAACTCATATTTAGTTAGTCAAATGGATGACCTAGAACTACGTGCACGGCCTATAAACCAAGACGCCTAAAAATAAAAAACCGAGATGGAGAGGGTAGTTCAGCACATATCTTTTTAGATCAATATAGTCGGGATTCACCAAGGATCAAAACCAAGTGGCAGGCTGCTCCTGTCGTGTTGGCGTAGCAACTCAAGCAGGGTTAATCCGCACATGAAATGGCGACACACTTAACATGACCCCTTTAGCTGACATGTGTCTCATCCACCGTCTTGTTCCACATGCGATGCACCAAATTATAGTTCGGAGCACCGGTTGGAACTAGAGGCACCCCAGTCGTAGCGCCCCAGTAGTAGAAAATGAGAGACGAGGGGTCAAGTCACAAAGCCCCACCTTTCCTGCATTAAGCTGGACGGACGAAGCAACCATCATTTCACTCGGGCAAGAGCATAAAGAAAAGAGAAAACTATGATGCGTGCAACAGCTGCCTAGGGCACCCTAGGGTAGGGTAGGGGTCTCCACTACATATCCTCTTTTCTAAAGCGCCTCCACTACAAATCGGCTTCTCCCTCGTCCTCTTCAAGAAAACCGATGATGAGTGCGGCGTTAGGGTTTGTAGGAGTACTACGGCATGCGGGGCCACGTCCTAGTAAATGGGTTCGAGTCGACGCATGTGTGGGCCGCTTGGTTTTACGGGAACGAGGCAGCATTTTGGGTTCGGGGACCAGTGGAGATATAGTACGTACAAAAAATTGTGGACGTAGATTCGACCGAAAGGCAACGATGCATTGAACGCATGAGATTTTGAAACCAAATTATGAATAAATACACACTATAGCATGTAAAGCTTTGAGTCATACATGCATGATGTAGATGTTCGTTTAGTTCTTATAGTTCATCTCATTCAAAATCAATTAGTTTTATAAAAATGTTAAGATTCGTGGGGTTGTGCATTGTAAAGCATAAAGTAAAAAACAAATAATGGCAATTCATTTAGAAAAAAAACAATTATGATATAGAAGATTCTAGAACAAAGGAGAAGTGCTTGTGTTTTGAGGTTTGTGCATTATGCTTAAGTTCAACCATGGAGTCTTCTAAATTGTACATGTGGCAGATCTGGTGGAATGTTGATGATATCCAACGGCCAGTAGTGCTCGGATTCGCCATCTCTGCACTGTCGGATTAGCTTCATCCAGTGACCATCTTTCAAAGTTATTGGCACACTATATAGTTCTTGTGCCATAGTTGCATGTTTTGGAAAAAAGCTACTGGTGGGTTGTACTATCTATTTAGGAATAGAAGATGTATACATGGAAGTTGTAGGGAAAGAGATGACATGGAGCATCTCAATTCCTATGGGTAGGGATTGGAAAAGAGATGTCATTTGGTTCACATCATAGGAACTTTTCTATTGAATCTAGAGATGACATGTATCTCAATTCCTATGAGGAGAGATTAGAAAAGATATGTAATTTGGTTCATATCATAGTAACTTTTCTATCGAATATACGCTAATGTTTATTTTCCTTTGAAATTAAGGGAGTATAGGAATCCATTCATTTGAACCAAGTGGCTCTAAAGCTATAGAAATGATATCATGTTTATTTCCTTTGAAATGTGGAGTATATGAATCTATTCCTATGAACCAATTGGCTCTAAAGGAAAAAATCCTATAAAAATCATATCATATAGAGTTCCTATGATATTCCTCGACACCAAAGGATGGTTGAAATTGATGTGGATGATACAATGGTCTTGTTTTGTAGACTCCTCCCCCATATTTATAGTTACCGCTCGAAGATGAATGAAATGATATATACAAGGTATTCTACATGTGCAATTTGGTACACGAAAACTCGGTAAAAGGTTGCGAGGTTCGAATTTTCAATAAAGCTATATGCACTGCATTTCGGAACGGAGGGAGCATACGGCAGTTGCTAACACTCACGTGGAAGATTTTTGTGTAGGAGGAGTGTCTGTTCTGTTAAATGACATGGCAAAACTGACACTATCGGATGCCAATCTAACGGTTCTTATGGCGTTCGTCAGGAAAAGGCTTGTGGTGAATGTTTGTCAGATAATGATTTATGGACACATGCATTGCATTGATACGTGCCCCCTCCCTCTCACGCACACGCACCCTCACGAGTCACGATTCTCCCGAGTCCTCTCTCAGACTCGCACACCGCACCCACCGTCTATCTGTAGGTAGACGTCACGCACATCTGTGCTCTTCACACCCTACCCTCAAAACTTCTAAAAAACAAAAGACGTCGCGCACATTTTATTTTAGCTCACACGTCACACACTTATACTATTACTCTTGCGGCGAATGTTCTTTGGGCATAGAATATTGTACTCTCACGAAGAGAAGCGGTGCACGCACGCACTAGTTCTCTCACACCCACTCACTAGTACACGTAGGAGCGCATTTTTTGAAGGTGGTACAACAAAATCACTCCACTATATATATAAGCAGGAGCCTTAGCGCTTGCTTTACTAGGGTTCCTCTCGTTCACTCTCTCATGCTCTCCAGATCTGAGCAAGACATAGGTGGCCACACTCTCTCATAGCTCACAGCTGGTCACAAATCCAGCTGGACAACCTCGACTGGGGCAGGGGTGTAGGTGCATCGTTCATGTTATCGTCGGCGGCGAGGAAGGAGACCAACGGCTGCCCGCGCGTCCCAATTGGCAGCCGTGCCGTTCTCTCTCAGAGAGCACCGGCTCGGGAGTGCCTCCGACCCCTTCTTCCTCCCTGCGGTATTGTGGCCAAGATGCGGCCTCCCGACGCCGTCTTTGCCACATGCCGACGACCTCAGGTATATATTCCTTCGAAACCTTCCTTGGTCTACTGCCCCAGCTCCCTTCGTGTGGATCTTTTTCTACTTCCGTCCACTGTTCCAAAGCCACCTAGACTTTTACTATTATTAGAGGTAAAGCTAGTTCATACAGTCGACTCTAAGAGTTGGTTCAAACAGGGAAGAAAGTGGGAAAGCTGTAGCATGAATCTAGGACTTGGTTCTAAGAGGAAACGGGGGAAAGTAGTAGATACTGGCTACCCAACCGGTCTCTTGGTTGAAAAGACGAAGAAAGCATGGTGGATGGCGAAGGGTGGGGGGAAGTGGACCTATCTCTTGGTTGAAAAAGGAAAGAAAGTGACGGGTGTTGGGGGACAGCGCAAATGAGAATGAGCAGGTCTAGATTTCCTGTGCTCACATAGGAAAATGTCGCCGAGGAGATAAAAAATGGGACAAATGTAGACATGCTACCTGAGTGTTTGCCGCTCTCGGCAGCCACATCTGCCTCACCACTTTATGCCCCTGCTGTCCCTACGCCCATATCGCTACCATTAATGTAAGATCACATGAAGCATTAAGCAATGCCACCTAATGTCACTATAAGTAATGGTCTAGTGCCATTGATAAATTGAAGCAATGCCACCACCATTTTATGAAGTGCTTCCATCTTGCTTTATTTCCCTTGAATTGTGTTTTTGCAGTTACATTTAACTCTCACACCGCTAACATTGCTTCATCCGAGTGGAACTGCACAAATTTGATTGCACATTTGCTGACCATGTGCTACTCTCATGACAGTAATACTAATGCTAATTTTCTGCATGTTAATCTAGTGGCATCGTTGATGTGATGTGATGCTACTTACTTAAGGACTCTTCATACTGTCAATCTAGTGCCAATTATAACACAATAGATGCTGCTGTTAATCATACGCCACTGCTAATATCTGTCACTGTTTAAATAACCATATTTCGTATTTGCGCAAACAGGGATGTTTGTCTCCATATCGTTTCGGGATGTCTGTGTCCGTATCGTTTCTATTCGCGCAATCAAAAGCACACACCTCAGTTTTAGTACAACTGTGCAAAATGAGATGGCTATCCCTCATTGCCGTCGTCTAACCTCCAGTCTTCAAGGTATTCCTACATTGTTAGTAACTAAGGTAGAATGACCAACGCAA
Organism: Triticum dicoccoides; assembly: GCF_002162155.2. NCBI lineage: Eukaryota > Viridiplantae > Streptophyta > Magnoliopsida > Poales > Poaceae > Triticum > Triticum dicoccoides. Next base: position 602,802,079 of record NC_041383.1, read on the forward strand.
TCTAAAAGAAGTTGATTCGTACGTTTTACTTCCTGATTGCAGTGCAGGGACCAGGAAAAACAACTGCATCCTAGTCTGGAATGCACTTTCTGCCAGTTCTTCCATGGAGCGAGGACTAGCTGGCACGGCTGCACGGCAGTTTTTTGGACAGGTGTGCGGACAAGAGGCATTGTGGTCTGCTTATTTCTGCAAATAACGGTGCTTAATTTAGTGGAATGCACAAGCATTTCAACTGGTCAGTACACTGCATGGTTCAGTTCAGCATTCTAGCTGAGACCACAATTATAATTGGTTATTCTGGAATGAGAGAACCTAACCCTGGATGGTGGCAATAAGAAAAAACCAGAGTGAACTCCAGGAAATTTAAGCCTGTCGGGAGGCCCTTTGCTCAGAGAAGCCTTGCTTGTTTTTTCCTGATTTGTAAACCTTCTCACAACTTTGTCTTTTGCTGTGAACTAGTATATGTTTGTTATGTTCTATGAATCATTGAGATGTATAAAATTGCTTAACTTATGTTTTTCAAGTTTTTTATGAAGACGAGTTTAATGTGAGTGTTCCACATGAGCGCTGGACTAGTGTGTAAACATTTGGAATTTATTACATTGTGGCCTCAATTAACTGCATGAACCACTGTAACAAGATACATAGTTGCTTATATGTCAGACAACAGATTGTTGATTGTTAGCTGGTCAATAGCCTAGTGTTGAAGTGAGATGAGCCAATGTGCCGTGTTTTGCACAACTGCTTACAAGTGGGGTAGCACCAACAGTGTTTACAAGTACTTGTGTATACGTCGGCGCACAGTTCTCGAACGAGTGCTCTATTTCATAAAAACACACACTGCTCGTATGATAAACCGGGACAACTTATGTCTTACCATGCCATATTCATGTAAAAACTAGTGAGGACGCCTCTGTTTCGGCAACAATTACGATGGTTCTCACATGATTCACGGGCACACAAAAGTAGTAGCAGTTCCCATAGACGGATTCAAACAGAGTACTAGACCCAGAGTGGTCGATAACAGACAAGGTTCGGATAATTAGACACAATCTAGACTACTATTAAACACTAGCTGGGGCAACTATTTCATGCCTCGATCTAATTTGGGCTGGACACAAGACGGACCTTGCCATGAACATCATCGAGGATGTCCCGCAGCAGCTCAATCCTGTGAACCTTCATGAAGACAACCTTGTGGCCTTGCCACTGATAAACTTGTTTGTGGAGGCATGCCACGTCATCTTCTTGCGTAAGCTTGACAAGAACAGTATGCCTCACAAACGAAGGAGTAGCCTTGAACTTCTTGTGCTTCAGTACACCCCGGACAACACGCCTGACAACAGTGAGGCTGGAATACAACTCTTCATTGGTATAACCGCAAATGGCTTCCAGGATCCAACAGCCTGAGAACTCTGTTTTCCCAGTGCGTATATTCAGGTCATCCGCCTCATAGCGAGTGACATGTACAACCACACAATCCGTGTTTGCATCAGGGTTCTAATTGAAACAGAAATAAATTCTGAATTACTTTTCAGTATAAGAAACACAAGTTATTTAAACCACTATGTATAGCATGGCATCGAAGCTAATAAATTTTTGCATTATTAATCACCACATACTTAGATGAAAAACCACAATCGAGATCGGCAAAGAAGAAAATCACCTTGGGCAGCTCAACGGGGGGGACACATCCTCGAAGGGGGAAACTGCTCTTGCAGTGCCACGGGGGTTGTAACCTCAAACGGGGCGTTGACCATCTCAGTAGTGGCCGTGAGCGTATCTGGGGTTGGCTCGGTGGCTGCCTCCATCTTCTTGGAGCTATCTGTCTCGTGGGGATCAGCCTCCCGCGTCTGCTCCAATATTGGCAGATCTTTGCCTGGTTCTCCTTGGTCCATCATGAAACTGACGAATACTAGGAGACCACTGAAAGGAAAACACAATCGCAATGACAATGAAACAAAAAAGAGAGTGAGGATCAGTTACTGCTTTGCAGAAGTTCTTTTTTTTCTCTGAATGAAAATATACCGACATCACGGATCCGCTTACCTTCCCTTCGTTGGGAGAGAAGAATAGTGGCAGATGCGAGTGTTGCCTTTCTTGAAGACAGTGAGAGAGAAGGGGATTCAGTGAAGAGTGAAATGATGGTTGCTTCGTCCGTCAAACTTAGACTGCAGGGGGGGCGGGGGGTTGTGATACGACGGCTCGTTACTGTCGCGCTACGACCGGGGTGACTCTCTGCCTGCATACTGCCTTCTAATTTGGTGGATGGCATTTGGGCCCACGCGCTGCATGGCCCGCATGTCGGTGAACAAAAGTATAACGGCATTCAGTAGAGGGAGACGTTTCAATGACCTAGGAGGAGCCGGAAGCGGTAGAGTGTCTCCACTATACTAGTAGTAATTGTTTTTCTGGGTAGCTGTAGAGTGTCTCAACTGTACTAGTAGTAATTCTTTCTCTGGGCCCAAGACAAAACAGCCATCCACACTAGTAAATAGTAAAATCAATTCAAAAGCCCTATATTTACTGAATGAGAGGCGCTACCCACACCCAGCCCACCTCCCCCCAAAAAAGCCTGGGTGCTCTTCTTCCTCCTCGCTCCCACCCACCTCACGTCAGCTCGCTCCACTCGTACCCCCAAATTCCTCACCTCACTCCTACAGAAAACCCCAGCTCCCCTTCTTCCTCACTACTACAGAAGAAACCTAAGGTCCCCTTCTTCTTCACTCGCACTACAACTAGGCTCATCATTCGTTACTCTGCTCAAAACCGTGAGCGCGACGCGACGCCCTCGAGGAAAATGGAGTCGGCTAACCCCAGCGCCAAGAAGATGAGGCTCCCGCCAGCGGCGACGCCTGTTGTAGATCCTGCACTCGGCAGCGCGGGGAGAAGCGGCGACCCCGCCCCCTCCGAATCCCAGGAACCCGTAGAATCTCGGGTGGACCGCATCAGCGATCTCCCGGATGTCGTCCTTGGGGAGATCATCTCGCTTCTACCCACCAAGGATTGCTGCCGCACCCAAGTCCTCTCAATTTGATGGCGCCCTCTATAGCGCGCCATTCCCCTTAATCTCGACTGTCGTCATCTATCTCTCTTCAATGATTTTGAAATCCCCAGAGCCATCATCTCCTCCCACCAGGGCTTCGTTCAAAGCCTCTGCATCCCGTCATGCTACCTGAGCAAGCATACCATGCCCTACACGGTGGACGCCTGGCTGAAATCCCCTGAATGCACAGAACTACAGCTGCTTGAGTTCTACTATTCCCCTGGAAATCACATACCACATACCGAACACCATGAACTTGTGCCCTCAGCACCGATGTCCATCTCGCGGTTTTCCTCCTCTCTCCACGCCGCCACCTTTGCGCTGTGCTACCTACCAGACAATCTGGTACTAAACCTTCGAATCCCATTTCGCAAGAAACTTTCACTTGTGTGGGTTTGTATATCGGAGGCCTCATTGCACAGCATCATCCACTCCAGTTGCCCTACCCTGGAGTGCTTGGTGCTTGTTTTCACAGTTAGAATCAGTTGTCTCCAAATAAAGTCGCCTAACCTTGTAAGAATTGGAATTTCTTTTGACGGAAGGCAGCTCATCATCCAAGATGCCCCTTCACTTCAAAGGTCGATCCTTGATTCTAGTTATTCACCGTTGCAAATAACCGTCCTATTTGCGCCTAAACTGGAGACCTTCGGTGTAATACATGATCTTTGTGCTCATTTCAATACGGTGTTTGGCTCCACAGTTCTTCAGGTACTTTATATTATCATCTACACTTATAACCATATGCTGTATTTCAAATTTCTGCCCATAAGTTATATATCATCTTGGAGTACACATTTTGTACTAATATTATGTTCTATGTTCAACGAAGAGTTTCTCCATGGATGGCCTATCAATGGTGCTGGATCCTGTCAAGATCTTATATATCCAAATGATTAGTTTTGAGCTGAACAAGATTATTGGCTTGCTGCAATGCTTTCCATGTCTGGAGAAGTTGTATATAAAGGTGATAATTTCACACGCACATTGGAAGCCCGCATATAGTGTACTAGAATTAAGTGTTCAACTGTTGCTCTTTCGACACTCTTTTTTTAGACCTTAACTGTTTTCAATCTTCATGTCTATTTAGGCAACAGGATGGGGTAAGAAAGTTATAACCAATCGGTCGATTCGTAAGCATCGGGATTTTCTCACTTCTCATGAGATTCGATTGAAGATAATAACGCTAGAACGATATGTAGCCAACCGTGCAAACACTAGATTTGTCACATTCTTCCTGCTGAATTCGAGGTTACTATTGTCTATTAGGCTTAAGTTTATCAGCATCATGGTTTTGACGGATGGGTATGTCGAAGAGCAAAAAAAGGAGTTTCAAGTGGGCAAAAGAGCATCTGAACGTGCCGGGCTTCTATTTACAACATATTGTGGTCATAATCGAGTAAATTTTACGACCCAGGATGTTCATTCTATGGACCTGACCGATCCATTTGACTGTGACTGCCGAAAATAGTGCCAGAGTTAGATGTTGTTGCCCTTTTCAACCTGGGTTTTTTGTAAACCTGATGAACAATTAAACCTCGTGCTTTTGTACAATTTGTAAGCTGGAGTTAGATGTTCCTGCCCTTTTCAACTCGGCTGTGACTGTCATATTTTCTTTGAAACAAGGCATGGCTTGCCATTTGTTTAATTTAGAGTGAAATATTGTAACAAATCCCAACCAAGGGACATAACATCACTCTCATTGGCTGCTTGAGCTCATTGTGCATTACAGAAGCCAAGTGATTAGCCCCCACCAGCACCCACAAACTTATTTCAAATTAGCACATCAAATGGGCTGTAAATTTTCATAGGAAAGGCTGCATGACCGTGACAGATTTGGATTCTGACATTTGGGACCGCGAGGAAATAGCCTAGCCAGTCAACAAACGATTCTGCCTACCAGCCGTTGGATTGACATCCAACATCTGTCGTGTATCTTCTATCTCTTGTCTTCTTCCTCCAGCCGCCCAAACCGAACCACCCCGTCGGCTCCGCCTGCTCCCGCATCCCATGGCTGGTTGCGCCTCCGCTGCCCTACCGTACGTACCCTGCAACGTTGGCTAGTCCCTCCCTCTATTCCCCCACACGTCCTATTATTCTCCGGTGATGTCAGCCCCAACACGCACCCGCACCCGAACAAGTCAACCCTCGTACTCCCCTCCGCCTGCGACTGGACCGGCGCATCTTCCACGGTTCCTGTTCGTTCCATCCGAGGCCTCGCCGTCGTCCTCCACCTTGCGGCCCTGGTTCCCTCGCCATGCGTGGTGTGCCGCCCTCTTGCATTGTCAACGTTATCAACAACCAAGAGGAACAAGGAGATGACTGTACGTGGAGAGGATGACAGTAGGGACCCACCAGCGTCATGGCAGTACGCAAGCAAGTGCCTCTGTATTACAGGCCCAAAAATATGGTTCCTCCTAATGGTTGGACATCTGGGGCTCACGCCATTGTCAACGTAGTCACCAAACGAGAGAATTACACTACGAGCGGCTGACACCAGGGACCCAGCAGGTCGCACAGTTTTTTTGTGAGGAATAAGCAATTATTATTTATACTAGTTTTAGCGATGGATCAGGGTAAAAATGGGGCTGTGCGGGGGCCGTGGCCCATCTAGCCAGGGTTTTATTTATGTTTACCACATCATGAGCCCAGTTGTGTTTTTTTCTTGCAGAAAATGGCTAGCCCAGTTCTATTTTTTAAAAGAAATACCCAAACAAGGTCTACTTGCTTTATCGGCCCTACTGGGCTGCAAATCTTTCAAGACGAGGAGAGTTTCACTCGGTTTGCCTAAAAATGGGTTGTACATTTTTAAAACACATCAAACCGGGAATTAGTTTCAATTTTTTTTCATTACAAGATTTTAAATTCCATTGATTTTTATGCGTGGACAATTATTTGGATTTTATATTTATATAAATTATTTTTTTAAATAGATTGAATGTGAATCGATATTTCTGGATTAAAAATAGTTGACCGCACCGAAATATGCAAAATTTCGTATACTTTTTAACCGTGGCCACAATATGGGGTGTAATGCTAACAAAAAGAAGATGGGCTTTAAAAAAATTCTTAAGAATTACCAAATGGGATGTACATTATTAGAAATAATGGTAGATGGGTTGTCTGCTGTTTTCCGCAGAATTGAGGCTGACTTGTGCGCCTACTACAGGTTGACGCGCATGCTTTCATAAAAAAAAGGTTGACGCACACGCAATGCCCTATCAACTTAGTCAACACACGAGATAAGTGACTGTTGTATGTCCATCCAACGGCTGTCGTGCTTCTTCAATCTTTGCTCTTCATGCTCCAGCCGCTCAAACAAGCGCCGGCGGGACTACCTGCTCCCTCCTCCCCGCGGCGGTTGTGCTGCCGCGCAGGCCTCACCGCCCCATCGTACTCCCATCGATAGCCTAGCCATCCCTCTACTGACCCACACCTGCTGTTATTCTCCGATGACAGCAGACGAACCAGTAAATCCTCGTACAGTCGTACTCCTCTCCGCGTGGGCATCCACTGTCACGTCTTCGCCGGCTCTGCATCGTCCCCTTCCTATGCCTCGCCGTCGTCCACCGCCCTGGTGCTCTCGGCGCGGCGTGGTCAATGTGGTCAATGACCGACTTCCATCAGAAGAGTACTGTACGTGGAGAGGCTGACAGTTGGGTCCACAACGGCCGCAAGGAAGTGCCTCCTTATTACGCGTAAAATAATTATTCCTCCACCTAACAGCGGGGACCCACCGGACGGGCCACCATATTTCACAAAAAAAACGTTTCCTCCCTGACTGCAGGGACCTACCAGTTACACCTTCGCATGCAAGGAAGTGCGTCCGGGCAAAAAAATCAAAAGGATTCGCCAGCTGACTGCAAGGACCCACCAGCTACACCTTCACACGCAAGGAAGTGCGTCCGGGCAAAAAAAAACGATTCGCCCCCCTGACTGCTGGGACCCACCAGCTACATCTTCGGACGCAAGGAAGTGCCTGACAGTCGAGACCCACCTGGTCGAAGCATACGTAGCGTTGTCATTCTGGTCGCGAACGTGTACGTGCATACTGTCGTAGTAGAGGCGCGCACGTGTCGTAGTAGAGGCACGCACGTAGCATGTACACGTACGTACATCGGCCAGTGCGCAAGAAAGAAAATACGGCCACGTATGTGTACATACGGGCGGGGTCTCGAACACCTACTCGCGCATATATATGTACGGCCAGGGCTCATGTACATTGGCTGGGTCGGAACGGAGAAACAGCATCGTCGTCATGTTCAGGGGGAGCCAACCGGCTGGGTCGGAACGGAATGCGTGGCCATGTTCATCGGGAGGGCTTGGACGGAACAGGCGATGGAAACGAGGCCTGGCGTACCGCAGAACGGAGGAAACGGCCTTGTGTTCGACCGACCACGTTCGAAACGGGATCCTATTCATCGGGAGGGGTGTGGCGTACCGCAAAACGGAGGAAACGGACCTCCTACGGTTGAAATAGGGATCCTGCTGATCAGGAGGGGTGTGGCGTACCGCAAAACTGAGGAAACGGACCTCTTACGGTCGAAACGGGGGTCCTGTTGATCGGTAGGGGTGTGGCGTACCGCAAAACGGACGAAACGGACTTGTGTTGGAGCGCTACGGTCGAAATGGGGGTCCTGTTCATCGAGAGGGGTGTGGAGTACCTCAAAACAGGACTCCACGGGATACTTTTCATCTCCACCGTCAACCTCCTCCAGCCTCCATTGACCTCCTCCAGCCTCCACCTGCGACTGTTCATCCACGGGCTCCTGTTCATCCAGCCTCCACCGCGCGCTACTCCACCGGCTACTGCTCAACGACCCCTCTCCACGGGCTCCTGTTCAACCACCCCTCCATGGGCTACTGTTCATCCACCCCTCAACCATCTACTATTCATCCAGCCCTCCACGTCGTCCTATTCATCTAGCCCTCCACGGGGTCCTGTTCATCCATCCCCAACCAGCTCGATCGATCGGGGTCCTGTTCATCCAGAGGCAACGCCACGGGTCCTGTTCATCCACTCCCACCGCTCACTGTTCAT
>NC_041383.1:602810323-602816861 GCF_002162155.2 Triticum dicoccoides
AGAGAGGCAGCATCGATCGGCTTCAGTTAGCAGCAGTAGCGAAGGAATCTATCGCTCGAGTTCAGTAACGCGTAGCCTGCAGTGCAATCGCTCGGGTTCAGTTAGAGCCCAACGCCTCGCTCGGGTTCAGTTAGAGCCAACGCCTCGCACACACGCGCGTACGTGTATGAGAGAAACGTGCATCGCGCAGCCCCCGACCACCCATCGTAACCGGGAACTCCTCGAAATTTTCCTCGCCCTCGCTTCTACCATGGTTTTTTCCGTCATGGACGACCCAAAGAATTTCATGCAGCTGCGTCTCCGGCCCACCCAGGATGAAAAGCCCTCGCTTCTACCATGGTTTTTTGTCATATGGTTGTCATAGAAGTAGGAGTCCACCACATCTATGATGATACCGGGTTTTGTCACAATTATCGTCATAGAAGTGTCATATGTATGACAGAAAAAAATTTCGTTCGGCCCAAAATGTCACGTATGTGTCTTTTTTTTGTAGTGATGGGATGCTCTCAAATGACAAGTGTCAGTTTCTGTCGGAGCTGCCAACCAACTAGTAGTTGTAGGGGGCGGCTATTTATAGCCTAGGGAGCAGCCCGACATGATAAGACATAAATGCCCTTTAATGATATGACCATTAGGTGGTAGGATATTTTGGACAGCTAGCGCATAGCACAGCAATGGTTGGAGTTGATGTTCGAAGTTCTCATGGCTATCATGTTCCTCACTGTGTAGGCAATTCGCACTGGCAAATTCCTAACTCCTCGGTCAGAATAAATTCCTCAGAGACCAGAAGATCTTCGTCTCTGTCACTGAAGAAATTGACTGAACTTATATGAGATTTCCAATGGCTTCACTTGAAGGATTGGGTAGGTGTAGGATTTTGAGATGAGCATCACTTGGAAATCAGTTTCCTTAGTATTACCTCGACCCCGTTTAACAGTATGGTGTTTCCTATGACTCAAGAAGGAGAAAATGAAACTATGAAAACAAAAGTCTTCGCACTTCATTATCCTCGCATGAATATCCAAGTCTTCAAGGTCACACCAATTTCTTCACTTTCAAAGTCTTCAGAAGAACCAAAGTGTTCAGCTGACATTCATTTTCAGGGGTCGACTTTCACTGTAAATATCAAACTCATCATCCACTTATAGAGCATGTGTACACTCACAAACATATTAGTCCCTTAACCTATAAGTCTTCAATACACAAAAATCACTAAGGGGCACTAGATGCATTTACAGTCTCCCCCTTTTTGTTAATTGATGACAATATAGGTTAAGTTTTCAACGGGGATAAACTTATGAAATGAAAGTACTCAGTATTGCGGAATTTGATTGCAAGATATAGAAGAACTCCCCCTGAAGATGTGCATAGTGAGGAATTTTGCTTTTGAAGCAATGCACATTTAAGAGTAGAATCATGGAGATCTCCTCCTATATCTTTTAATTCATACACGCATTTAACATATCGAATGAAGAATTTGAAATGCATGATGAAATATGGTGACTGGTGTAATTCAGCATGCGTGCATAGCATATATGAGGAAATAGCATGCAGAAAAACAGAGCAAAAGTATTAGGTCACCACCGGACTTAAGTTTACAACTCAATCATCAAACACTTCAGAAGAGCGAGAGTTGCAACTTAACAAAAAAACGCCCATATATATAGACCCGCTTGAGGACTAACTCAAATTTCTCCCCCTTTGTCATCAAATGACCAAAAGGGACGGAAAAATGAGGACTAACGCCCCTGAAGAATATCATCACGAGGTTGATGGAGGAGCACCAGCGTTGTTGGGGTCGGTTGTTAGAGTAGGGCCTGCTGCAGTGTCGTACAGGTCTTCATTTTCATCAGTCTCACGGGATGAGGAATATGAACTAGGCACCAAAGGAGGAACTTCGACCTTCTTGAATTTCTTCAGAGGTGGCTTAGACCAGCCGAAGTCCTGCTTGAAGCCCATATGTTTGAGTTCTTCATCGCCGTAGATGTGAGTCAGTATAGCCTAGGTGGGATCAAAGAATTCATGGAGGTAGTACTGCTTCTTCTTCACTGAATTGTATGTGACAGTCATGTTGTGAAGAATAGAACAAAACTGACACTTGACCCATTTATGATTGCGATCAACCTTCTGATGAAGACTGAGGAGAAGCTCATGATCAGTTATCACCCTTGGAGCTGTGGCTTGAGGACTTTACTTTGAGGCATTGGCGGCAGAATCATGAGTGGCAGAATCATCATTGGTGGAATATGAGGCAGCTTTGCAGAACTGTCCATCCGATGGACGAATGCCCTCATCAACAATTGTAGTGGCCTTGCCCTTTTCATCAGCTGAGGAAAATGTCCGCTTGAGGACTTCAATAGGGGGCAAGTAACTGCCATGGTTGAGTGTGCCAGCCTTGTAGTTGAGTGAAGACCTTGCTCTGAGGAATCTCATAATCCAGGGGGCGTAAGGATTCAACTCAAAGGGATACATTGCAACGTTTGCCAGAGTCCTCATGAAGAAGTCATGGTAGTTCACTGGAATACCATGCAAGATACTGAATAGCAAATTTTTCACGATGCCAACAACTTCTTCATCATTCGAGTCATGGACTTTGATTGGACTCAGTGTCTTGGTAAGAATGTGATATACAGTTCGAGGCACATATAGCAAGTCCTTCACAAGGAACTTTGTCCTTGAGGCTTGACCAGGCTTCAATGGCTTCATCAGGACTTGCATGAAATGATCAAACAGTTCAGTTTCATTGTAGATAAGATGCGCACCTTCTGGGGGAGGACTGACGGGCATGGCATGAAGCAATTCAGTGGCCGGTGCTTTGTAGTGAGTATTTTCTGTCATCCAGTCCAACACCCAAGAATTCACATCTTCAGCATTGCCAGTGATGTGCAGCATCGCGTAGAACTGAAGAATGAGTTCTTCATTCCAGTCGCATATGTCTGTGCAGAAGTTGAGCAACCCAGCGTCATGAAGAGCACTGAGAACTGGAGTGAAGCACGGCAGTGATTCCATGTCCACGTCAGGAATATGCGCATGGTCGAAGACTTTGTCTTTGTTGAAAAGCAGAGAAGCATAAAAGTTTGCTTGGCTGGCAGTCCAGAAATGCTTCCTTCTCAAATGAGCAGAGTCATAAGGATTGTAGTCAGTGAAGAATACATGCTCATTGAAGAAGCCATCAGCCTTGAATTTTGGAGTCTTTGAGAATGAATTCTTTGTCTTTGGCTGAGGAGTATCAGTCAGTTGCAGCACAACCTCAGGAATCTCAATCCCTGGAGCCGCAGGCTGAGGAATTTCAGCTTCTGCTTCAGGTGCAGCCTGGGCCTCCATTTCTTCATCAGCTTTGTCATCAGCACTAGTGGTTGGAATGTCTTCAGGAATGGAAGGGGCAATATGAATTTCATCAGATCCCATCTGAACTTCAGTTGGTACTGGGGACAGAGGAATTTGTTGTAGCAGTGTGAATAGAGGAGAGTTGGGGTGCTGACTGTCCCAAAAATCATCGTACATCACAGGTGTGGTGCTCTCAATGTCCACATCCCCATCCTCTTCCATTTCTTCAACGCCGGCCTCTTCAGCTGTGAACTGAGGCGTTGGCGATGATACCTGGGGAGTTGAAGTGATTGCATCCACTTCAATTTCTTCATCCATCTACTCTGTGGAATAGCAGAGGGATTTTCTTCAGCAGATTCATCAGGAATCTCATAATCTTCACCAAAAGGAACAATTTCCTTTGATGGCATGCTTGAGAGAGGATGGCATCGATAGGATTCTCAAGAGAGCTTGTCAAAATCTTCGCCTTCTTGGGTGCAGAAGATTCTGAGGAAGCTGATGCTTTCCTTTTCTTCAGAGCAGCTCGCTTCGCAACTTTTGTTTTCTTCACTTCCAGAGTAGAAGGAAGAACTGGGCTTGGTGTTGGTGCAGGAGGAGCAGAGGAAATTGGATCAATTTCTTCAGGCACAACTAATGCAGTCGCCCTATCTTGTTCAATTTCTTCAAGCGCAACAGCAGATGCTTCAGCTGGCCTGACTTGTTCTTCAGGCGCAACACTAGTGGTTTCCCTCATAGTTTCTTCAGCTACTGGAATTTCTTTAGCAGCCCTGGTGTTAGCAGTTTCATCAGCAGCCTGATTTTCATCAGCAGTGCTGGCATTTTCTTCAGTCGGCTGTGCAGATGCTTCAGCCAGAGTAACTTCAATGTGCGCAGGATCAACAACATTGGAAGTGAATTTCTTTGTCATTTTGACGAATCTGACTTTGGCTCCCAGCCATTCTGCCTTGTAGGCGTCAAATTCATCACTGAGCTTCTTTATCTCAGATTGAATAGCTATGAGTTGCTCAGGCGAAAGACTCAGAACATTATCCTTCAGAAAGCAATGTTTCTTATACTAGGCTTTCTTGGCAGTTTTGGCTTGATCATATTTCCACTTTTCTTTAGCTATGAACGCTGTCAATGTGTGACTTTGTCTAGTAGTGAGGCCCAGCTCTGGCAGAGGAGTGTTTAGGTCATTGTGCTAGAGGTCAATGAAATCCAGAATCTTCTTCGGATCCAATAGAAGGGGCACAGCACTATCCTTGGCTCTAGCAGCCTGCTGCTGTCTGTCCTTGATGATATTGGCCAATTCTTCATCATCGGCTTCATCATCAGATGAAATTTGAAATACCACCTGCTTCTTGTGAGGACTTGATCTAGTGCCTCGTCCAGCAGTGGCTTTAGTCTTCAGCAGTGTGGGGCCGATTGAAGTACAAAGAGAAGCTGAAGAACTTGCAGAAGCTCCTGAGGCAATAGATATGCCTGTGATCCTTTGGCAAGTGGCGAGATGCATATGTGCCGAGGACTTCGTCGGAGGAGTTGAGAGTTTTGAAGCCCAAGGAACTGGAGCAGCTTGAGGAACTGGTGCAGCCTGAGGAATTTGTCGTGATGGCACTGAGGAACTTGGCCGGGAGGGCATTGCTGAGCTTGGAGGTTTGCGGGCAGGCTTCTTGGGCATAGCCTTCTTGCTTGAAGAAGCCTTAGGAGCGGCAACGGCAGAATCTTCGTTGAATTTCTTCACTGCTTCTTTGGCCTGCTTGGCCAACTTGGCTTGCCGCCTTGCCCATTCAGCAGCATAATCCTCACCACATTTAAGGCTTGTTGGATAAGCTCTTTGGCCAGGTGCCAAAGGAGGTCTTGAGCATGGAGGGTGAAGAGCAAATTTCTTCATATATTTAGGAGTAACATATCTGTACTCCCTCCATTCTCGTGCCCATCTTCATTCAATCCTCTGGATGCGCACTTTGCGCTCATTCTTGGTTTCTTTACCATGAGTTGCCTCATCAGGCGTGCAGTACCCTGCCTAAATGTCATCAGGGATTCCGAATGCTATGTTGACTTCCAGTTTCTTTCCTCCTTTTTAAGGTCTTTTACCATCTGCAATTTTCTTCAGCTGGGGAATTTGAACTATTGAGTTCTCTGAGGAAGTATGTAGCTTTTCTTCGAGGAATGCTGCAAATGAGTTAAGTTGATGAGAACCTAGTGATTCAGCAGGAGATATGTGTACCTGTGAACAGAGTATAGGTGTGAAGAATTTGGAGACGTCATATGCGTTCTCAGAAGTTTTTGCAAAACTGAACAAGTTTGAGGAAATTGACTAGATGTGTCTTGAAGAATTTCACTTAGTGTTCTTTGACTTAGGTTCCAGAGTTGTGCGGATTTGTAAGATTCACACAATTGAGGAATCATGAAGAAAAACATGACTTAGAGAAATAGATCAAGAACAGATGTTTGTGCGAGGTGTTTAGAGTGTGGAGGTTGAAGAATAAACACCTTTTGAAGATTTGATGAAAATCATCAGAAGAACAAAGGTAGTAAAAGTAACTTTTAATTACCCTTGACGAAGAACACGACGAACTGGGAGTGTAGATTGAGAAGTTCGTCTGTCTAGATCTTCCACACCCTAACTTGGCGAAGGAAAACGGCTACGGCGGCGGCGGAGAGAAGATGTCCGCGGACGGTGCGAGTACGACGGCGATGAGGTCGAGGCAGTGAAGCTCTTCCTCACCGGCAACGATGAAGGTAGTGGCGGCGCTAGGGCTTGAGAGCTCGAGCGAGGGGAGTGAGATCGAGCGGGGTAAATGCAGTCTGAGGAGGGTGAGGGGTATTTATAGCGGCAGTGAAAAACTGCTCACCCGAGGAAAATGGACGAACATGCCCCTGACCCTTCTCATCCTAGCAACATGTGTCACCCATGCACTGTGTAGTGGAGATCGTGTAAGATCGTGGGTGATTAGATAAGTCTTATCGTGGGATGTGTAACGCCTTGAGCGGAAAAAGCCGAAAAAATCAGATAAGAATATTTTAAAGTGTCGTTCACAATTTCTTCAGCTGACAAGGACACGGTGAAGATTTTGAACGGGTTTCAAATAGAACACACATGAAGAATTTGTGAACAGACTGGGTTGAGTTTAGCATAGAGGGGGAAGGGGTCCAATCACATTCACTTAGTGGAAAAAACAACTTGAAGAATTAGCAATAAGTGAATGTTGTACAGGACATAAACTCATAT
>NC_041383.1:602817264-602865302 GCF_002162155.2 Triticum dicoccoides
GAAAAAAACTCAAATTGAAGATTTTCAACTTTGGTTGGTGGCGTAACCCACCGTATAAGAATGATGATTTTAGACACCGCGTAGTCGTAGGGTTCTGAGAATCAATTTCTTCATTAATTTCTTCACACTTAGAGGGTTAGTCTTCATTGATTGAAGAAAAACGTTACTTCGTGTGTTGCACATCTAAGTCATCAAGTTTGCATAAGTGTTAGGATGCGTGTCCTTTTCAAAGAACATTAGAAGATTCTAAGATATTTAGCTCACATCGCAACTTGCTAAATCTCTTCTCATCCAAGGGCTTTGTGAAGATATCGGCCAGTTGGTCTTCAGTATTTGCGTGGTCCATGGAGATGTCGCCCTTCAACACATGGTCATGAAAAAAATGATGATGAATCTGGATGTGCTTTGTCTTCGAGTGCTGAACTAGGTTGTGAGCAATCTTGATAGCACTCTCATTGTCGCAGTAGAGTGGCACATTCTTCACATTGATGCCATAGTCCTTGAGGGTTTGCTTCATCCATAGCAATTGAGCACAACAAGATCCAGCAGCAATGTACTCAGCTTCAGCAGTAGAGAGTAATACACAGTTCTGCTTCTTCAAGGACCAACATACCAAGGATCGTCTGAGGAAATGACATGTGCCTGACATTGACTTGCGGTCCACCCGATCACCAGCATAGTCAGAGTCTAAATATCCAATGAGATCAAAGGAAGAGCCCTTGGGATATAATCCAAGTGTTGGTGTGTGAGCTAGATATCGAAGAATATGCTTCACAGCCTTATGGTGTGATTCCTTCGGTGTTGCTTGAAATCGGGCACACATGCAAACACTAAGAATAATATCTGGCCTAGATGCACATAGGTACAATAAAGAGCCAATCATGGAGCGGTATACCTTTTGATCGAAGTCTTTACCATTTTCATCAGTGCATAGATGGCCATTTGTGGGCATATGGATTTTGACGCCTTTGCAATCTTGCATGTCGAATTTCCTCAACACATCCTTGAGGTATTTCTCCTGAGATATGAATATGCCATTGTATTGCTGACGAATTTGAAGACCTAAGAAGAATTTCAATTCTCGCATCATAGACATTTGATATTCTTCACTCATCATATATGAAAATTCATCATTGTAATGTTGGTTAGTACATCCAAAGACAATATCATCAACATATATTTGCCACATGAATAATTCATCATCATATGCTTTGGTGAAAAGAGTTGGGTCAAGTGAACCGGGTTTGAAGCCTTTCTTCATGAGGAATTCCTTCAGTTTGTCATACCACGCCCGAGGTGCTTGCTTGAGGCCATAGAGGGCCTTGTTGAGTCTGTAGACGTGATCTGGAAATTTTGGGTTCTCAAAACCTGGTGGTTGAGCAACATATACTTCTTCCTCAAGCTTACCATTGAGGAATGCACTTTTCACATCCATTTGATGTAAGATGATATTATGATGGTTAGCGTAAGCAAGCAATATACGAATAGCCTCAAGTCTAGCAACAGGTGCAAAAGTTTCATTGAAATCAATTCCTTCAACCTGTGTGTAGCCTTGAGCTACAAGACGAGCCTTATTCCTCACCACAAGGCCATTTTCATCTTGTTTGTTGTGGTAGATCCATTTCGTACCGATGATGTTGTGCTTGCGTGGGTCTGGTTGCTTGACAACCTCCCACACATTGTTGAGCTCGAATTAATGCAATTCATCTTGCATGGCTTGAATCCACTCAGATTCCATGAATGCTTCATCAACTTTAGTGGGCTCTGTGATAGAGACAAATGCAAAATGCCCACAAAAGTTAGATAAGTGTGAAGCTTTTGAGTGCATGAGAGGACCTGGTGCGTTGATGTCATCGATGATCTTCTCGATCTGCACTTCGTTTGCAACGCGAGGATGTGCGGGTTGATGACTTTGCTTAGGCCTAGCAGTTTCTTCAGGACCAGTTTCTTCAGCAGCACCAGCGTCATTTTCTTCACGATCTGGAATGACTTCTTCAGCAGATTCTTCGGTAGGGATGATATCCTCAGTAGATTTGAACTTGATGGATTTCTCAGGTGACATTTCATCTAGCACAGGAGGTAGGTGTTCTCTTTGCGAGCCATTAGTTTCATCGAACCGCACATCTACAGTTTCAACAATCTTGTGATGATTGATGTTGAAGACTCTGTAGGTGTGGGAGTCCTTTCCATAACCAAGCATAAAACCCTCATGTGCTTTCGGTGCAAATTTAGAGTGATGGTGAGGATCTCTAATCCAGTATTTAGCACTGAAGACTTTGAAATAACTTACATTGGGTTTCTTGTCAGTGAGGAGTTCATATGAGGTCTTTTTGAAGAATTTGTCAAGATATACCTTGTTGATGATGTGGCACGCAGTATCAATTGATTCAAGCCAGAAATGTCGAGGTGTCTTGTATTCATCAAGCATAGTGCGAGCCATCTCAACAAGAGTTTTGTTCTTACGCTCCACGACGCCATTCTGCTGAGGAGTATAAGGAGCAGATAACTCGTGAGTATTACCAAGTATATCAAGATATTCATCGAGACCAGTGTTCTTGAACTCTGTTCCATTATCACTCCTGATATGCTTGATCTTCACACCAAAGTTAGTAGAAGCCCCTGAGGAAAATCGTCTAAAGACTTCCTGCACTTCATTTTTGTAAGTGATGATATGCACCCATGTGTAATGAGAATAGTCATCAACTATGACAAATCCATATAAAGATGCAGAACTAGAGAACGTGGCATAATGAGTAGGGCCAAAGAGATCCATATGAAGTAATTCAAAGGGACGAGAAGTGGTCACGATAGTCTTTGAGGGATGCTTAGCTCTAGTGATCTTTCTAGCCTCACAAGCCCCACAAAGATAATCTTTGAGGAATTTGACACCCTTGATGCCAATGACATGCTTCTTCTTTGCGAGTGTATGCAAGTTCCTCATCCCAGCATGTCAGGACCCCGACTCAATGCCACATCGATCTAGCATGTAACACCTCATATCACTTTGCAGCCTCACGCACGGTATTCCCACGGGTGTTGCCTTACCTTTGCCCGGGACCGTTTGCGCCTTTTGGCACATGTATATGATAGTGTCGCTAGCATCCATATGATAAGGAGCCCGGGCTGACATGGCTAGTCGTAAACCCAAAGTGGCACAGACTTACAGGGACAGGCATCCATAACCCAGCATCGAACGTGTCGGTCATCAGCGAGTGAATCCAGGCTGTAGCACTGGGCTAGCAGGACTCCGGTGAACCGGGCTGTAGCGGGCTAACAGGACTCCGGTATTCATCGCGTGACATTTCCCCGAAGGGACAGACACAGGAACGAAGAAGGACACATGCCGGCCAGCCTAAGTGTTCCGGAGCAGTAGCAAGCTACCATGGCTCGGTGGAAACACTAGGAGACATTTCCCGGTAAGAGGGGCTACTAAGGATAAACAACTAGATAGTCAGATCCCACACATACCAAGCATTTCAATAACATACACACAATATGCTCGATATGTGCAAATACAACATGGCATCACAACATGACTCTACGACTCAAGTATTTTATTCATTAGGCTCCAAGGAGCGAGATATTACAAACATGGGTCTCACGACCCAACATTCAGAGCATACAAGTCAAAACACAAGAGGAAGCTATCATGTCTGAGTACAGACATCTATAAATGAAAAAGGCTGAGAAGCCTGACTGTCTACCAGATCCTGCCGAGGACACAAGATCGTAGCTGAGGTAACAAGCTAAACGTCGAAGACCACACGGAACTACTAGTGACGTCTCTCTGCAAAAACATAAAATAGGAAAACGTGAGTACAAATGTACCCAGCAAGACTTACATCAGAACTAACTACATATGCATCATTATCAACAAGGGGATGGTGGGGTTTAACTGCAGCAAGCCAGCTTTGACTCTGTGGCTATCCTAAACTACGACTGCAAGTAACTCTTTTGAGGTGGCGCACACGAGTCCACATATTCACCATATCAATACACCACTATGGATCCGCTCCCGTCTTCCTATGAGAACGCCATCCATAGCACTCACACTTATCTTGCGTATTTTAGAGTATCCACTTTCACTTGTCTATGAACTGTACAGGCAACCCAGAAGTCCTTTTCCGCGTACACGGCTATTCGAATAGATGATGTTAACCCTGCAGGGGTGTACTTCTTCACACACGCTCTCACCACTTACCGCCGTTTACACGACATGTACTCGACAACCTTCAAGCGGAAGCCCAACGTGGGTGTCGGCCATGGCCTACCTAAACACTCAAGTCTCTAGTCCAGGTTTATCGCCTATTCGGGTTCCGTCCGCGAGGAGATCCGGCCGAAGTTTCGCTCACAGCCCCAAACGATGTGTGCAGGGTTCCCGAGACACCAAACGGGAGCTCGGTACACCGGGCCACGGTGTATCTACCGCATCACAGCCCACCCCTCCAGTCAGCGCTGCCCACGGCCTCCAACACATATCCTACAAACACCAGAAACTAGTTGTAACTCCTGGACAGAGAACAAGGGTGATTAAGAAGCCGAGAGGGTCCATTGGTTTCGGGCCCAATGCGTGGTAGTATCTGTTTCATGGATCACAAACATAGAACTCAGTTCCTGAGGACGGCTGCAATGAGACAACCCACCATGTACTCCTACATGGCCTCTCACCGCTACCTTTACCAAATCGTATTCACACACTTAGCTCACACACAGTAGGACATGTTCATACACCTCTGATTCATCCCCGATGAATCAGAACTGACTCAACTCTAAGCAGTAGCAGGCATGACAAACAAGCATGAATGAGTAGGTACAGCAGGGCTCAAACAACTCCTACTCATGCTAGTGGGTTTCATCTATTTACTGTGGCAATGACAGGTCATGCAGAGGATAAAGGGGTTCAGCTACCGCAGCAAGTAACAGTTGAATCGTTATTGTCCTAATGCAGTAAAAGAGAGCAGGAGCGAGAGAATGGGATTGTATCGGAATGAACAAGGGGGTTTTGCTTGCCTGGCACTTCTGAAGATAGTATAGTTCTTCATCGGTGTCATCGATCTCATCATCGGTATCACATCTATCGAGAGGGGACAAATACCGGCAACACAGAAGGAAACACAGTCAATGCAATGCACAATATGATGCATGATCATGACATGGCAAAATGAGTGTGTTGGGCTAATGCAACTACAAGCAGGGTGGTTTGAGTTCATTTGAATCAAGGATTCAAATGCAAACCCAAAATATGAACTCATATAAGTGCATTATCTTGTTTCATCTAAACAGCAAGGTTAGGTTGCTCTAAAATGCATGAAACTAGTACAAATGGATAGATTGGATTTTTCTGATCATTTTTCATATATAATTTATTTCATTTGGAGTTACGGTTGAATTTCTATGAATTTTACAAGTTTTAAACATTTTCTGGAATTTCCTGAATATTTAGAATTAAAATAATTCCAGAAAATGCATTACTGCGTCAGTACTACGTCAGCATGACGTAAGCGAGTCAACGGGGTGCGGTCCAGGTCAA
The DNA here is from genome assembly GCF_002162155.2 of Triticum dicoccoides. Lineage (NCBI taxonomy): Eukaryota > Viridiplantae > Streptophyta > Magnoliopsida > Poales > Poaceae > Triticum > Triticum dicoccoides. The sequence goes on from NC_041383.1 coordinate 602,822,795, forward strand.
ACCTGACCAGTGGGTCCCGCGTGTCAGTGATACAGTGCTCTCTGGGTCACAGACATGTGGGCCCAGTCAACAGCCACGTCAGCTTGGTCAAAGCTGACGCGTGGGCCCATGGTGGTTAGGTTAAAATTAAACAGGGGTTACCCGTGGTTAATTAGAGTGGTGGGGCCGGTCTGTCAGTGACACAGGGCGAGGTTAACGCGGTAATTAGCCTCAGGCTAATGACGCCACGTCACCTCACCGGAGTTCGGCCGGCGATGACCAAAACTGCGGCGGAAGCTCGTCGGAGTGGCGCTGCGAGCAGTTTTGGGCCAAGCCAAGGGCACCAGAGGGTTGCCCTTGCTCGCGCGCATCCAAAGGAGGCACGCGGGAGGCGCGGGTGGTCGGAGCTCGCCGGAAGTGAGCTCGCGGCGGCGCCGGAGGTCGGGTGAGTGCGGGGTTGGCGCTGTGGTGCATGGGAGGGCAAGTTAGCGTGTGTGTTATGCTCCTGGTGGCTTCCTGAGCGTGGTGACGCGCTCCTAATCGAGCTCAAGCGGCTGCAGGGGCGGCGGCGACATGGCCGGCGGCAGGGGAAGCTCGGCCACGGCAGGGCTACGTCCTAGAGGGCGGGCGCGACCAGGGAAGAAGGGGGAGAGGAAGAGGAGCTCACAGCGGATCCAGTAGAGGCAACGGTGAGGCCAGGGAGGGGCTGGAGCTCGCGAATCCCCAAAAGTTCGCCGGCGGCCGGAGGTTGGGGACGAGCTCCGGGAAGTCGCTACAGGGCTCCCGCGGTCGAATGGGTTGGTGTAGAAGACGCAGAAGGCGATGGCGGTTCCTCTGGACTCATCGGAGAGGCACGGGGTGGACGGTGGCCGCAGTAAATTGAGTCGGCGATGACGAGCTCCGCTCGGGTGCGCTTGGGAGAGGGAGCAGAGAGCGAGGGAGAGAGCAGAGAGTGAGGGAGAGGGTAGAGGAGCCATGGGGCGTCTCCAGGCGCTTGAATGGGGCGGGGAGGAAGCAGGAGGTGGAAGCAGGAGGTGGCCGCAGCTCGGCTGTGCGCGCGCCACGCGCAACGCCAGTAGGCGCGAGGAAGATGACGCGCGACGGGGTGGGCTGGGCCGCGCTGGGCCGGTCCTGTTGGGCCACCAGGTAAGTGGACCAGGTGAGTACTGTTCTTTTTAATTTTTCTGTTCTGTTACCCTTTTTATTTTATTTTGCCACTGTTTTCAAATTCAAAATAATTTCTAACAGTGCCAAAAACATTCTGAAGTATTTTATGTTACCTCTCTGGACTATTCCAAAAGTACATAAAACATTTCAAAGCATTTGAAAATATATTCATTATATATTATGAATATATCCCCAAATTCAAATAGATTAATGATTTAAATTCAGAGACCAAATAATTCCTTAAAAATGTTCAAAATTTTTGGTTTGATATATAACTCTTGCCAAAATTCACAAAACTATTTTTAGGGCATTTTGGATTCACAGAATGCAATTTAAAGGGTGCTTGCCCTTCTTTTAATTAGATTTCTGAGGTTTCAACAATCCTCAATTCAAGTTTCATTTGAATTTAAACATGATGCTCACATGGAAGCTGGCATAGGTCAGGCCAGAACTAGGGATGTGACACAGCATGACCGAGTTGTCGATGCCATAGCCAGCATTCTGAAGCTTTTGCAAGTAGACATGTGGCAGGCTGTGGTCCTGCAGAGAAATCAACAATATATAAGTCTCCTTTCCTAAAGCCTTTGAAGACTTTGGAATTGTCAGATTCCATCAGCACAATACAATGATATTTTCCAAAGATGACAACCATATCAAGATCACAAAGCATTGAGGCAGACATGAGGTTGAATCCTAAGGACTCGACAAGCATGACTTTGTCCAGGTGTCTATCCATTGAGATTGCAACCTTACCTAGACCCAATACCTTGCTTTTGCCTTTGTCAGCATAGGTGATATCCTTCAGATGAGATGGAGACAGATCAGTGTCCATCAACAAGTTCCTATCACCAGTCATGTGATTTGTACATCCATTGTCGAGGACCCACTCAGTAGCTTTAGGTTGTTCATCCTACAGATGAATTAGTGCAACTTACGAACCCATATACTTCATCAGTGAAGAATATGATATCAATTTCATCAACAGTAATAGACATAGTAATATGAGGACTGAGAAATGAGAAATTCATTTCTTCATGATTAGCTTGCGTCTAGTCAAGCACATTTGGGTCTCCAGCAAATTCTTCAGACGATCAAGTTCGTCTGGAGATCTGACCCTGCATAAGAGATTAGCTATTTTTCTTCACCACCCACATCTGGAGGGGTGGCAAAGAATTCATCATTCTGAGAGCTCCATAAGAAAAATATGGCATTGATGGCAGTGCACTTCATTTCCCAGAAGAGTGGTTAGGATAACCATATGAATAAGAGGAGAAATTCTTCGAGGACTTATGAACATAATGGTTTGAAGAATAATGCACATATTCATAGCCTTTAGACTTTCCCTGCGAAACAGAAGTGTTAGCACGATGATGTTCATATGAGGATTTTGATCCATGTGAAGAATTTGGTCCATATGAAGAATTTGATCTGGGGTTCCGGTTCTTCATGGGTGGTGTCATGATGAATGATGACCCACAAGTGTAGGGGATCTATCGTAGTCCTTTCGATAAGTAAGAGTGTCGAACCCAACGAGGAGCAAAAGGAAATGATAAGCGGTTTTCAGTAAGGTTTTCTCTGCAAGCACTAAAATCGTAGGTAATAGATAGTTTTGTGATAAGATAAATAGTAACGAGTAACAAGTAAACTGTAAGGTGTCCCAATCCTTTATGTAGCAAAGGGTAAGCCTGGACAATTTCTAATAATGAGGAAGGAGCTCCCGAGGACACATGGGAATTATCGTCAAGCTAGTTTTCATCACGCTCATATGATTCGCGTTCGGTACTTTGATAATTTGATATGTGGGTGGACCGGTGCTTGGGTACTGCCCTTACTTGGACAAGCATCTCACTTATGATTAACTCCTATTGCAAGCGTCCGCAACTACAAAAGAAGTATTAAGGTAAACCTAACCATAGCATTAAACATATGGATCCAAATCAGCCCCTAGCGAAGCAACGCATAAAATCGGGTTTAAGCTTCTGTCACTCTTGCAACCCATCATCTACTTATTACTTCCCTATGCCTTCCTCTAGGCCCAAATAATGGTGAAGTGTCATGTAGTCGACGTTCACATAACACTACTAGAGGAAAAGACAACATACATCTCATCAAAATATCGAACGAATACCAAATTCACATGACTACTAATAGCAAGACTTCACCCATGTCCTCAGGAACAAACGTAACTACTCACAAAGCATATTCATGTTCATAATCAGAGGAGTAATAATATGCATAAAGGATCTGAACATATGATCTTCCACCAAGTAAACCAATTAGCATCAACTACACAGAGTAATCAACACTACTAGCAACCCACAGGTACCAATTTGTGGTTTTGATACAAGATTGGATACAAGAGATGAACTAGGGTTTTGAGAGGAGATGGTGCTGGTGAAGATGTTGATGGAGATTGACCCCCTTCCGATGAGAGGACCGTTGGTGATGATTTCCCCCTCCCAGAGGGAAGTGTCCTCGGCAGAACAGCTCTGCTAGAGCCCTAGATTGATTCCGCCAAGGTTCCGCCTTGTGGCGGCGGAGTTTCGTCCCGTAAGCTTGCCCATGATTTTTTTCAGGGTAAAAGCCCTCATATAGCAGAAGATGGACACCGGAGGGCCATCAGGGGCCCCAGGAGACAGGGGGTGTGCCCAGTAGGGGGGGCACACCCCCCACCCTCCTGGACAGGGTGTTGTCCCCCTGGTGTACTTCTTCCGCTCAATAATTCTTAATAAATCCAAAAATATGTTTCGTGGAGTTTCAGGACTTTTGGAGCAGTGCAGAATAGGTTTCCAATGTTTGCTCCTTTTCCAGCCAGAATTCCAGCTGTCGGCATTCCCCCTCTTCATGGTAAACCTTGTAAAATAAGAGAGAATAGCCATAAGTATTGAGATATAATGTGTAATAACATCCCATAATGCAATAAATATTGATATAAAAGCATGATGCAAAATTGACGTATCAAGTCCCCCAAGCTTAGACCTCGCTTGTCCTCAAGCGGAAGTCGATATCGAAAAATATGTCCACATGTTTAGAGATAGAGGTGTCGATAAAAATAAAATACGGACATGAGGGCACCATGATCATTCTTATAACGGCAACATATATATATATATATATATATATATATATATATATATATATATTCTATCATATGATTTCTTATGCTCTAGTAACAATCAATTCACAATGTCAAGTATGGTCCAAAAACTTCATTGAGAACTAACAAACTATAATCTCAGTCATTGAAACAGTCGCAATTTATCATAACATCAGAAGGAGTCAACAATAGAGATTTTCAACAAGTTCACATACTCAACTATCTTGTAGTCTTCTACAATTGGAAAAAACAACATGAAGAATTAGCAATAAGTGAATGTTGTACAGGATATAAACTCATATTATATATATATATATATATATATATATATATATATATATATATATCATGATCTTTCAAACACGAAGAGCTTTCCAAAGGATAAAATGAAAAAGGGAAAGGTGAGGATCACCTTGACTCAAGCATAAAGTAAAAGCATAAAGTAAAAGATAGGCCCTTCGCAGAGGGAAGCAGAAGTTGTCATGCGCTTTTAGGGTTGGATACACAAAATCTTAATGCGAAAGAACGTCACTTTATATTGCCCCTTGTATGTGGACCTTTACTATGCAGTCTGTCGCTTTTATTACTTCCACAACAAGATTGTACAAAGCTTATTTTCTCCGCACTAATAAGTCATGCATATTTAGAGAGCAATTTTTATTGCTTGCACCAATGACAACTTACTTGAAGGATCTTACTCAATCCATAGGTAGGTATGGTGGACTCTCATGTCAAAAACTGGGTTTAAGGGTATTTGGAAGCACAAGTAGTATCTCTACTTAGTGCAAGGAATTTGGCTAGCATGAGGGGGAAAGGCAAGCTCAACATGTCTGGAAGGTCAATAACAATATACTTTAACTGAGATGTGAGAAAACATAAACCATTACGTTGTCTTCCTTGTCCAACGTCAATTCTTTTAGCATGTCCTACTTAATGAGTGCTCCCAATCATAAAAGATGTTCAAGATAATATATTTATATGTGAACCTCTCTTTCCTTATCACTTCCTATTAATTGCAACGATGACCAAAACTACGTTTATCAACTCTCAACAATTTTTATGCCTCATACTTAAGTCATCACTAACCATAAGATCAATATCAACTCTTTAATTCTTTCTACTTTTGAAGATCATAGCAACATAGCAAAGCCTTTGACTCGACACTAATCTTTATTGTAGATAGCTCACGGACTCGATTACAAAAAGAGATCACAAAGCAAAACTCAAACTACTTGATATCAAAACTTCAATCTACTAGATCAAGATACTACTAAAAGTATCGAACTAAATAAAACGGTAAAGATATGAGTGTGATGGTGAGACGATACCGGGGCATCTCCCCCAAGCTTGGCAGTTGCCAAGGGGAGTGCCCATACCCAAGTGATTATGTCCTCGGAGGTGATGAAGGTGGTGATGCTGACGGTGGATAATCGCACATTGAGCATAACAGCTCCTCCAGCTTGCGGATAATGCCCTTGAGTCCGGCGATATGATCCTTCAACAGAATATTCTCCTGTGTGAGATACTTGTTCTGTATGCAAGCTAACTCAATCATCTTGAAAGCTTCAATCTCTGTTGGAGTAAAGAGGTTAGGTAAAGGTTGAGGGATGTCTTCTTCTTTCACCGCCGGAGCTTGAACCTCCATGGCCTTATGGATCCCCTTCATCCTTGTGGATCTCTTCCGGTTCTTCTCTTTTCAGCTCTATCTTCAATAGCCAAGCATCCTTGTCTTTGTTGTGGGAGGAGGGCGACGTCATGGTGTTATTGTTCTGCAACAAAAATAACTCAAAACGAAAACAGAGGATATTTGCGTGATACAGTGGTCAAAACCTTCGGGAGTATATATAATGAATTTTTACTGACCAAAATATGTAACGTGCAAGAAAACGGAGTCTGGGAGGCACACGAGGTGCCCACGAGACAGGGGGGCGCGCCCAGTAGGGGTGGACGCGCCCTCCACTCTTGTGGGGGGCCTCGTGTCCCTTTCAGACTACTTATTTCTTCCTAAAATTCTTAAATATTCCAAAACTGATAAAAATTGCCATTGGAGTTGTTTTGGAGTCGGTTTACTTACCGTACCACATACCTATTCCTTTTCGGGGTCTGGAACATTCTGGAGAGTATCCCTTATGTATTCCTCCGGGGTTACGGTTTCAATAATATTAGTTTCAACATTAATAGGATTACCTGAAATATAATGTTTAATTCTTTGACCATTTAGCACCCTTAGACTTGTGCCTTCGAAGTTGTTGATTTTTATGGCACCAGAACGATAGACCTCCTCGATAACGTAGGGACCTTCCCATTTAGAGAGAAGTTTTCCTGCAAAAATCTTAAACGAGAGTTGAATAATAACACATAACCCCTACGTTAAACTCACGCTTTTGTATCCTTTTGTCATGCCAGCGTTTGACTTTCTCATTGAATAGCTTGGCATTCTCATAGGCTTGGGTTCTCCTTTCATCAAGTGAGCTAATATCAAACAACCTCTTCTCACTGGCAAGTTTGAAGTCATAGTTGAGCTCTTTAATAGCCCAATATGCTTTATGTTCAAATTCAAGAGGTAAATGACATGCTTTTCCATAAATCATCTAATATGGAGACATACCCATAGGATTTTTGTATGCAGTTCTATAGGCCCATAATGCATCATCAAGTTTTTTGGACCAATTCTTTCTAGATCTATTGACAGTCTTTTGTAAAATTAATTTGAGCTCTCTATTGCTCAACTCTACTTGACCACTAGTCTGCGGATGATAAGGATATGTGATTCTATGATTGACATCATACTTAGCAAGCATCTTACGGAAAGCACCATGAATAAAATGTGAACCACCATCAGTCATAAGATATCTAGGGACTCCAAACCTCAGAAAAAATAACTTCTTTTAGCATTTTGATAGAAGTGTTATGATCGGCACTACTAGTTGGAATAGCTTCTACCTACTTAGTAATGTAATCTACAGCAACTAAAATATGTGTGTAACCATTAGAGGCAGGAAAAGGTCCCATATAATCAAAGCCCCAAACATCAAACGGTTCAATAACAAGAGAATAATTCATAGGCATTGATTGACGTCTACTAATGTTACCTATTCTTTGACATTCATCACAAGATAAGACAAACTTACGAGCATATTTGAAGAGAGTAGGCCAATAAAAACCAGATTGTAGTACCTTGTGTGCAGTTCTATCTCCAGTGTGGTGTCCTCCATAGGATTCGGAGTGACACTTGCGTAAGATTTGTTCCTGTTCATGCTCAGGCACACAACGTCTAATAACACCATCTACTCCTTCTTTATAAAGGTGTGGGTCATCCCAAAAGTAATGTCTTAAATCATAAAAGAACTTTTTCTTTTGCTGGTATGTGAAACTAGGGGGTATAAATTTAGCAACAATGTAATTAGTGTAATCAGCATGCCAAGGAGCAGTACGAGAAGCATTAATGACCGCTAATTGTTCATCAGGAAAGCTATCATCAATAGGCAGTGGGTCATCAAGAACATTCTCTAACCTAGACAAGTTGTCTGCAACGGGGTTCTCAGCTCCCTTTCTATCAATAATATGCAAATCAAATTCTTGGAGCAGGAGAACCCATCTAATGAGTCTAGGCTTAGCGTCTTTCTTTTCCATAAGATATTTAATAGCAGCATGATCGGTGTGAATAGTAACTTTGGAATCAACAATATAAGGTCTAAACTTATCACATGCAAACACAACTGCTAAGAACTCTTTTTCAGTAGTAGCATAATTTCTTTGGGCAGTATCAAGAGTTTTACTAGCATACTGGATAACATTCAATTTCTTATCAACTCTTTGCCCTAGAACAGCACCTACAACATAATCACTAGCATCACACATAATTTCAAAAGGTAAATTCCAATCAGGTGGCTGAACAACAGGAGCAGTGACCAAAGCTTTCTTAAGTATTTCAAATGCTTCTACGCAATCATCATCGAAGACAAAAGGAATATCTTTTTGCAATAAATTAGTCAGAGGCCTAGAGATTTTAGAAAAGTCCTAAATGAACCTCCTATAAAAACCGGCATGACCAAGGAAACTTCTTATACCTTTTATGTCCTTGGGACATGGCATCTTCTCAATAGCATCAACTTTGGCTTTGTCAACTTCAATACCTCTCTCGAAAATCTTATGCCCCAAGACGATGCCTTCATTAACCATAAAGTGACACTTTTCCCAATTCAGAACGAGACTAGTGTCTTTGCATCTCTGCAAAACTCGACCAAGGTTGCTCAAACAATTATCAAAAGAGGATCCATAAACGGAGAAGTCATGCATGAATACCTCACAAATCTTTTCACAAAAATCAGAGAATATAGCCATCATGCATCTTTGAAAGGTAGCAGGTGCATTGCATAAACCAAAAGGCATACATCTATAAGCAAAAGTGTCGAAAGGGCAAGTAAAAGTAGTTTTTGATTGATCTCCCGCAGACACAGGTATTTGAGAAAAGCCAGAATAACCATCTAGAAAGCAGAAATGTGTGTGTTTGGATAATCTTTCTAGCATTTGATCAATAAAAGGTAAATGGTAATGATCTTTCTTAGTAGCCTTATTTAATTTACGAAAATCAATTACCATCCTATAACTTGTAATAATTCTTTGCGGGATCAATTCATCTTTATCATTAGGGACAACAGTAATACCTCCCTTTTTAGGAACACAATGGACAGGGCTTACCCAATCACTATCAACAACGGGATAAATTATACCTGCCTCAAGGAGCTTTAGTATCTCCTTTCTTACCACTTCTTTCATCTTGGGATTTGTCGTCGTTGAGGATCTCTAACTGGTTTGGCATCGTCCTCCAATTTAATTTTGTGTTGGCATAACGTGGGACTAATGCCCTTAAGATTATCCAGAGTGTATCCAATAGCAGCTCGGTGCTTCTTCAGAGTTTTCAATAATCTTTCTTCTTCTTGCTCTGAAAGGTTAGCACTAATAATAACAGGATATATTTTCTTTTCATTAAGATAAGCGTACTTAAGATTATCAGGTAAAGGTTTGAGTTCAAACACGGGATCACCCTTGGGTGGAGGGGGGTCCCAAAGAATTTCAATGGGAAGATTATGTTTCAGCACAGGTTCCTGTTTAAGGAACACTTCATCTATTTCCCTTCTTTCCTTCATAAACATATCATTTTCATGGTCCAGCAAATATTGTTCTAACGGATCAGTAGGAGGCACAGTAATGGAAGCAAGACCAATAATCTCATCCTTACTAGGTGATTCTCTATCACGAGGTTGTCTACGAAACTTAGCAAAATTAAACTCATGAGACATACCATCTAAGCCAATGGTGATAGTGTATTTTTCACAATCATTCTTAGCACTAGCTGTATTCAAGAAGGGTCTACCAAAAATAATTGGACAGAAGGCATCTTGTGGGGAAGCAAGAACAAGAAAATCAGCAGGGTATTTAACTTTCCCACACAAAATTTCAACATCTCTAACAATCCCGACAGGTTTAATAGTAACCCTATTAGCAAGCTTAATAGTAACATCAATGTCTTCTAATTCAATGGTTGCAATGTCGCGCATAATTTCTTTATATAAATCATAAGGTATAGCACTAGTGCTAGCACCCATATCACATAAACCATCATAACAATGATCTCCTATTTTAACAGAAATAGCAGGCATGCCTACGACAGGTCTATGTATCTTAGTATCTGGTCTAGCAATATTAGCAGTTTCATCACAGAAATAAATAACATGCCCATCTAAATCATCATCCAAGAGATCTTTAATCATAGCAATACTAGGTTCAACATTGATTTGCTCAGGAGGTGTATAAGTACTAGTATTACTTTCACGAACAACAGTCAAAGTTTTAGCATAATCCTTTATCCTAACAAGAAATGGGGGTTTCTCAACATAAGTAGTAGGAACAATAGGATCACTATAGGTAATAGTCTTTTCTTCAACTGTAATAGGTGCAACTACTTTCACTTCAACAGGAGGATTATATTTAAATCACTTCTCTCTAGGGAGATCAACATGAGTAGTAAAATATTCACAGAAAGAAGCTACTATCTCGGAGTCAAGTCCATACTTAGCACTAAATCCACGAAAAGCATCGGTATCCATAAAAGATTTAACACAATCGAACTTAGGTGTCATACCTGACTCCTTACCATCATCGGAACCCCAATCTTCAGAGTTGCGTTTAATTCTTTCCAATAAGTCCCATTTGAAATCAATAGTCTTCAGCATATAAGAACCAGCACAGGAAGTATCGAGAAGGTTGCGATTATTAAGAGAAGGCCGAGCATAAATTTTTTGAATAATCACTTCCCGGGAGAGCTCATGATTGGGGCATGAATATAACATTGACTTAAGCCTCCCCCAAGCTTGAGCGATGCTTTCTCCTTCGCGAGGCCAGAAATTATATATGTAATTACGATCACGATGAACAAGATGCATAGGGTAGAACTTCTGGTGAAATTCCAACTTCAATCTCTTATAATTCCAAGATCTTGTATCATCACATAGCCTATACCATGTCAATGCATCTCCCTTCAAAGATAAAGGGAAGACCTTCCTTTTGACAACATCATCAGGAATACCTGCAAGCTTAAATAATCCACAAACTTCATCCACAAAGATAAGGTGTAAATCGGGATGCAATGTTCCATCTCCTGTAAATGGATTAGCTAGCAGTTTCTCTATCATACCCGAAGGTATCTCAAAGTAAATATTTTCATAAAGTTCAGTAGGTTGAGGAGCAAATCATTGCTCTTCTGGTCGGGGTGAAGATACCCTGAACAATCCCCTCAAAGGATTAGTTTCCATTGTGACAAGTAACAGAAAATTTCAGCACATTATATAAATGTTTCCTTACCAAGTTCCACTCACCAAAAGCACTACACTCCCCGGCAACGACGCCAGAAAAGATTCTTAATGACCCACAAGTGTAGGGGATCTATCATAGTCCTTTTGATAAGTAAGAGTGTCGAACCCAATGAGGAGTAGAAGGAAATGATAAGTGGTTTTCAGTAAGGTTTTCTCTGCAAGCACTGAAATTGTAGGTAATAGATAGTTTTGTGATAATATAAATAGTAACGAGTAACAAGTAAACAAAGTAAATAAAGTGCAGCAAGGTGTCCCAATCCTTTACGTAGCAAAGGATAAGCCTGGACAATTTCTAATAATGAGGAAGGAGCTCCCGAGGACACATGGGAATTATCGTCAAGCTAGTTTTCATCACGCTCATATGATTCGCGTTCGGTACTTTGATAATTTGATATGTGGGTGGACCGGTGCTTGGGTACTGCCCTTACTTGGACAAGCATCCCACTTATGATTAACTCCTATTGCAAGCGTCCGCAACTACAAAACAAGTATTAAGGTAAACCTAACCACAACACTAAACATATGGATCCAAATCAGCCCCTAACGAAGCAACGCCTAAACTAGGGTTTAAGCTTCTGTCACTCTAGCAACCCATCATCTACTTATTACTTCCCTATGCCTTCCTCTAGGCCCAAATAATGGTGAAGTGTCATGTAGTCGTTGTTCACATAACACCACTAGAGGAAAAAGCAACATACATCTCATCAAAATATCAAACGAATACAAAATTCACATGTTTACTAATAGCAAGACTTCACCCATGTCCTCAGGAACAAACATAACTACTCACAACGCATATTCATGTTCATAATCAGAGGAGTAATAATATGCATAAAGGATCTGAACATATGATCTTCCACCAAGTAAACCAATTAGCATCAACTACATGGAGTAATCAACACTACTAGCAACCCACAGGTACCAATTTGTGGTTTTGATACAAGATTGGATACAAGAGATGAACTAGGGTTTTGAGAGTAGATGGTGCTGGTGAAGATGTTGATGGAGATTGACCCCCTCCCAATTAGAGGATCGTTGGTGATGACGTTGGTGATGATTTCCCCCTCCCGGAGGGAGGTGTCCCCGGTAGAACAGCTCCGCCAGAGCCCTAGATTGATTCCGCCAAGGTTCCGAGTCGTGGCAGCGGAGTTTCGTCCCGTAAGCTTGCCCATGATTTTTTCCAGGGTAAAAGCCCTCATATAGCAGAAGATGGACACCGGAGGGCCACCAGGGGGCCCAGGAGACAGGGGACGCGCCTAGTAGGGGGCGTGCCCCCACCCTACTGGACAGGGTGTGGGCCCCTTGGTGTACTTCTTCCGCTCAATAATTCTTAATAAATCCAAAAATATGTTTCATGGAGTTTCAGGACTTCTGGAGCAGTGCAGAATAGGTTTCCAATGTTTGCTCCTTTTCCAGCCAGAATTCCAGCTGCCGGCATTCCCCCTCTTCATGGTAAACCTTGTAAAATAAGAGATAATAGCCATAAGTATTGAGATATAATGTGTAATAACAGCCCATAATGCAATAAATATTGATATAAAAGCATGATGCAAAATAGACGTATCAATGACATTCACCTGAAGATTTTTGAGGCACCTTTTACGAACCCAGATTTTCTTCATAGGGGACTGTTCCTGTAGTTAGTTCCAACATATCATGCAAATACTTCACCATTCTGATTCTTAAACAGTTTATAGTTAGAGTCAAATGACTCATCAGAGGAATATGAAGAATCACAGGTAAAGCCAGATAAAGTGCATGGATCTACAGGAGGTCCTTTTGCAGCATCCCATGAGGTTTTGGGGTACTGTTCAGGTTTCCAGTAGGTTCCATCACCATTGAGTTTCCTCTCAAAGGCAATACCCTCTTTCCTTGGGTTCTTGTTCAAGATCTGCTTTTTGAGCACATCACATAGAGTCTGATGCCCTTTGAGGCTTTTGTAAATGCCTATCACATACAATTCCTTCAGCCCTGCATTATCGTCAGTGATGCATGTGGTATCCTCAGATGAGGAATTTGTGACCACAGAGGCAGTTGAAGAATTTTCTGCAATAGAGGCATTTGAACATTCAGGTGATGAATTAGCAGATTCACACTCAATGCATTTCAGACATGGTGGAATAAATTCTTCCTGAGCAGAACTGATCTGTTGAGCAAGCAATGAATCATTTTCCTTCTGAAGATCTTCATAACTCGCTTTTAACTTCTCAAGATCTTTCTTTCTTTGAAGAAATTCATAAGAAAGCTTCTCATGATCAGTTAACAGAGTATTATGATGATTTTGAAGGTTGTCAAACTTAGACTGAAGTCTCTGAAGATTATATGTCAGAGTCTTGGTTCGATTCAATTCCTTACCCAATAGGTCATCGCTTCTGTGTAGTTGCTTTTAAATCTTTTCTATAGCCTTCTGTTGTTTAACGGCAATTTTAGCAAGTTTGGAATAACTAGGCTTGAGATTGTCATCAGATTCATCCTCACTAGAGTCAGAGGGGGAATGTTTGAGTACCTTCGCACCTTTTGCCATAAAGCAGTAGGTGGGAGCATAGTCATCGGCGCTCTTTCAGCAGAGTTGGGGAGGTCATTTTCTTCAGTGTTGAATATGGACTTGCTGACGTAAGCAGTAGCAAGGGCTAGGCTCGCCACACCAGTCTGATTCCTCAGATTCCTCCTCTTCCACATTTTCCTCAGATTTAGCTTCAGAGTCCATTTCCTTGTCAATGAATGCCCAGGCCTTCTTGGAACTGCTCTTCTTGTGAGATGAAGACTTTGAAGATTTTGATGATGAAGATTTTGAAGATTTCTTCTTCTTCTTTGTGTCATTAGAATCGTCATCTTTGTACCTCACCTTCTTTGATTCCTTTTCCCATAGAGGACAATCAGACATGTAGTGACCAGGTTTCTTGCATTTGTGACAAGTTCACTTTTTGTACTCACGAGACGAGGAATCATCATTTCTTGAGGACTTTCCAAAACGACCGCGGCAAGAGAACTTCTGGAATTTCCTCACCAGCATTGCTAGCTCATGGCTCAGTTCTTCAGGATCATCAAGGCTGCTACCAGAATCTTCAGCTTTGGACTCAGAGACTGCATTGGCCTTCAATGCACGTGATCTTCCGTAGCTCGGTCCATAGAGATCTCTCTTCTCAGCAAGCTAGAACTCATGGGTGTTTAGCCTCTCAAGGAATCAGCGGGATCTAGTGACTTGTAATCAGCTCGCTCTTGAATCATCAGTGCAAGAGTATCGAATGAGGAATCAAGTGATCTCAATAATTTCTTCGCCACCTCATGGTCGGTAATGTCAGTGGCACCAAGTGCTTGAAGCTCATTGGAGATGTCAGTGAGGCGATTAAAGGTTTGCTGAACATTTTCATTGTCGAGTCCTTTGAAGAGGTTGAAGAGATTGAGAAGAACATCAACTCGGGAGTCACGTTGAGTTGAGACTCCTTCGTTGACCTTGGACAGCCTATCCCAAATCAGCTTGGCAGTTTCCAGGGCACTCACTCTGTCGTACCGTCCTTTGCTCAGATGGCCACATATGATATTCTTCGCTTGAGAATCGAGTTGCTTGAATCTCTTCACATCAGCTGCATTCACAGACGGAGTGACTGAGGGAACGCCATTTTCCACAACATACCAGAGATCGTTATCAATTGCCTCAAGATGCATGCGCATCTTCTTCCAGTAGGGGTAGTCCGTCCCATCAAAGGTAGGACACCCAGCCGAGACCTTGATCATACCTGTAGTTGACATAACTAAAACTCCAGGTGGTTAAACCAAAATCACATAGAACAAGGGAGTACCTTGCTATGATACCAATTGAAAGTGCGTTACGTCGACTAGAGGGGGGGTGAATAGGCGATTTTTAAGAATTCTTCACTTAGGAATTTCAGGGTGAGGAAATTCCTAAGCAAAGAACTACAAGCAGCGGAATAAGTAGTCAGGTATAAGCATAACAGCGCAATAGCATAGTCATCATGATGAAATGAAAAAGAAACACAGAGTACAGAAAGCGTAAACACATGATAAGCAAGATGAAGACAATGTGACTGAAGAAATAGGATTGAGGAATTGGAGAAAGTCTTCAGTCAAAGTCTTCAAACAGTAATGATCAGGTTCATCAACACATAACTGAGGAAATGGAAGGGTTGAGGAAATAGAACCAGTAGGCTTGGTGAAGACAATGATTTGGTAGACCAGTTCCAACTGTTGTGATAGTTGTACGTCTGGTTGGAGCGGCTGAGTATTTAAACTCGAGGACACACAGTCCCGAACACACAGTCCTCACTGTATTCTCCTTGAGCTAAGATCACACAGACCTCGCCCAATAGTAGTCGTAAGTCTTCACAGGTGACTTCCAAACCTTCACAGACTTGGTCACTCGGTAGTCCACAATTCCTCCTGGATGCGCAGACCATGACGCCTAACCGTCTGGAGGATACACAATCCTCAAAGATAACAAGCATCGGTTCCACACAGGAACAATCTCTTCAGTGATGCTCAATCACTTCGGTTTTGTAGGTTTGGGTTTGGGATTTGGGTTTTCCTCACTTGATGATTTTTTCTCAAAGTCCTCGGAGGATGGGATGCTCTCAAATGACAAGTGTCAGTTTCTCTCGGAGCATCCAACCAACTAGTGGTTGTAGGGGGTGGCTATTTATAGCCTAGGGAGCAGCCCGACATGATAAGACATAAATGCCCTTCAATGATATGACCGTTAGGTGGTAGGATATTTTGGACAGCTGGCGCATAGCACAACAACGGTCGGATTTGAGGTTCGAATTCCTCAGGGTATCATGTTCCTCACTGTGTAGGCAATTCGCACTGGCGAATTCCTAACTCCTCAGTCAGAACAAATTCCTCAGAGACCAGAAAATCTTCGTATCTGTCACTGAAGAAATTGATTGAACTGATATGAGATTTCCAATGGCTTCACTCAAAGGATTGGGTAGGTGTAGGATTTTGAGATGAGCATCACTTGGAAATCAGTTTCCTTAGTATTACCTCGACCCCCTTTAACAGTACGGTGTTTCCTATGACTCAAGAAGGAGAAAATGAAACTATGAAAACAAAAGTCTTCGCGCTTCATAATCCTCGCATGAATATCCAAGTCTTCAAGGTCACACCAATTTCTTCACTTTTAAAGTCTTCAGGAAAACCAAAGTCTTCAGCTGAAGACATTCATTTTTAGGGGTCGACTTTCACTGTAAATATCAAACTCCTCATCGACTTATAGAGCATGTGTACACTCACAAACATATCAGTCCCTTAACCTATAAGTCTTCAATACACCAAAATCACTAAGGGGCACTAGATGCACTTATAGAAGATCATCACACTTTTATTTACTTACAACTCAAGAATTACAACTCAATACTTAGAACAAAATATGACTCTTTGTGAATGCCTCCGGCGGTGTACCGAGATGTGCAATGACTCAAGAGTGACATGTATGAAAGAATTATGAATGGTGGCTTTGCCACAAATACAATGTCAACTACATGATCATGCAAAGCAATATGACAATGATGAAGTGTGTCATAATAAACGGAACAGTGGAAAGTTGCATGGCAATATATCTCGGAATTGCTGTGGAAATGCCAAAATAGGTAGGTATGGTGGCTGTTTTGAGGAAGATATATGGTGGGTGTATGGTACCGTTGAAAGTTGCGCGGTACTAGTGAGGCTAGCAATGGTGGAAGGGTGAGAGTGCGTATAATCATGGACTCAACATTAGTCATAAAGAACTCACATACTTATTGTAAAAATCTATTAGTTATCGAAACAAAGTACTACGTGCATGCTCCTAGGGGGATAGATTTGTAGGATAAGACCATCGCTCATCCCTGATTTCCACTCATAAGGAAGACAATCAAAAAATAAATCATGCTCCAACTTCATCACATAACGGTTCACCAGTCGTGCATGCTACGGGAATCACAAACTTTAACACAAGTATCTCTCAAATTCACAACTACTGCACTAGCATGACTCTAATATCACCATCTTCATATCTCGAAACAATCATAAAGAATCAAACTTCTCATAGTATTCAATGCACTTCATATGAAAGTTTTTATTGTATCCCTCTTGGATGCCCATCATATTAGGACTAAATTTATAACCAAAGCAAATTACCATGCTGTTCTAAAAGACTCTCAAAATAATATAAGTGAAGCATGAGAGTTCAACAATTTCTTTAAAATAAAGCTACTGTCGTGCTCTAAAAAGATATGAGTGAAGTACTAGAGAAAAATTGTCTAGATCAAAAGATATAAGTGAAGCACATAGAGTATTCTAATAAATCACGATTCATGCGTGCCTCTCCCAAAAGGTGTGTACAGCAAGGATGATTGTGGTGAACTAAAAATCTAATACTCAAATCATACAAGAAGTTCCAAGCAAAACACATATCAGGTGGTGAATAAAAATATAGCCTCAAGTAAAGTTACCGATAGACGAAGACGAAAGAGGGGATGCATTCCGGGTCATCCCCAAGCTTAGGTTTTGGTTGTCCTTGCATATTACCTTGGGGTGCCTTGGGCATCCCCAAGCTTAGGCTCTTTCCACTCTGTATTCCATAGTCCATGAAATCCTTAATCAAAACTTGAAAACTTCACAACACAAAATTCAACAGAAAATCTCATGAGCTCCGTTAGTATTAGAAAATAGACCACCACTTTAAGGTACTGTTGCAAACTCATTCTTTATTTAGATTGGTGTAATATATATTGTATTCCAACTTTTCCATGGTTCATACCCCCCCCCCTATACTACCCATAGATTCATCAAAATAAGCAAACAACACGCAAAAAATAGAAACTATCAAAAACAGAACAGTCTGTAGTAATCTGTAACTTTTGAATACTTCTATAACTCCAAACATCCTGATAAATTAGGAAAACATGAGAAATTTGTGTACCAATCCAAAGCAAAAAGAATCAGATCAAAAGCACGTTTCTGTGAATTTTGAAAACAATATTACTGGGGCAAAAGTTTCTGATTTTTAGCAGGATCAACACAACTATCACCGAAAGCTATCCTAAAGGTTTAACTTGGCATAAACACTAATTAAAACATAAAACCACATCTAACCAGAGGCTAGATGAATTATTTATTACTAAACAGGAACGAAAAGTAAAGAAAAAAATAAAATTGGGTTCGTCCCAGCAAGCGCTATTGTTTAAGTCCCTTAGCTAGGCATAAAACACGAATAGATCTAAGTATTTCATCTTTGGTATGCAATTCTTTCATCATCAAATCCTCCAAAACTCGCCTTAACAAATCTATCCTTTCTTTTACTTCCCTTCTAGTAGATGAATTCGAAGCATGGAATGGACTTTGATTGGTAATTTTAACAGTCATAAACCCATAGTCGGGATCATCACCGTATATATCATCATAAAGAATATGTAGCTCGTTTCTAACGGGTTCTTTCATCATTTTATTCATCCAATCCCTATTTAATCCTACATAAATTCCCCTAAAAATCCAATCAAACTCTTCAATAGCCTCAAGGTACAAAGATTGAGAGATTTTTGAATAAGGAACCCTCCTCCTGAGATTTTCACTATAAGATTGATAATCCTTGGACTCCAAACTACGCATAGTTCCCTTATCATGCAGAATATCTATAATTGGAGGGTGTTCAACATCCTTTTTATAGAAAGCAATAATATCCCTAGCTTCTAGTATTATAAAATCAAATTCACGCATAAGAATAATGGTGGCAATCTTTATAGCTATTGGATGATTAATATTGGGAAGTTCATAAAACACCTTTTCCAAAGCAGGATGAATATGCACCAATTTTCTTTCTAATTTCTAAATAAGCATAACAATGGCATCTGTGTAGCAATTGGTTTCAAGAAGAATAGGTTTTTTATTAATAGGCATGGATCCCAAACAATCAAAGAATTCTTGGATAACAACTTTTCCAATAATATTACCTTCCCGTACACGAAAGATTTTTTTTTGTAATTATGAGGAGTTTCAGTTTCAAAGATTTTTGATGATAACCTCCCTAGTTTCACACATGGTGGCAACAAAACGAGCACACAAAAAGCAAGCGAAAAAGATGAACGGAAGAGGGGCGAAGAAAAGGCAAATCTTTTCAAAAATTGTTTTAGAGGTGGGGGAGAGGAAAATGAGAGGCGAATGGCGAATAATGTAATGCAACAGAGAAGAGTTTATGATGGGTACTTGGTATGGCTTGACTTTACGTAGATCTCCCCGACAACGGCGCCAGATATTCTTCCTGCTACCTCTTGAGCTTGAGTTGGTTTTTCCCTTCAAGAGGAAAGGGTGATGCAGCAAAGTAGAGTAAGTATTTCCCTCAGTTTGAGAACCAAGGTATCAATCCAGTAGGAGATAACACACAAGTCACTGAATACCTGCGCAAACAATCAACAACTTGCACCCAACATGATAAAGGGGTTGTCAATCCCTTTACGTTTACTTTCAAAAGTGAGATCTCATAGAGATAGATAAACGGTAAAGTAAATATTTTTGGTATTTTTGGTTTATAGATTAGAAAGTAAAAGAGTGCAAAATAGTAGATCGGAAACTAGTATGATGTAAAAGAGAATTTATATGATGGAAAAGAGACCCGAGGGCCATAGGTTTCACTAGTGGCTTATCTCAAGATAGCAAATATTACGGTGGGTGAACAAATTACTACCGAGCAATTCATAGAAGAGCACCTAATTATGACGATATCTAAGGCAATGATCATGAACATAGGCATCACGTCCGTGTCAAGTAGACCGAAAAGATTTTGCATCTACTACTATGACTCCACACATCGACCGCTATCTAGCATGCATCTAGAGTATTAAGTTCACAAAGAACGGAGTAACACATTAAGTAAGATGACATGATGTAGAGGAATTAACTCAAGAAGTATGATGAAAACCACATCTTTTTATCCTTGATGGCAACAATACAATATGTGCCTTGCTTCCCCTGCTGTCACAGGGAAAGGTCACCGCAAGATTGAACCCAAAGCTAAGCACTTCTCCCATTGCAAGAAAAACCAATCTGGTAGGCCAAACTAAACCGATAATTCGAAGAGACTTGCAAAGATATCAAATCATGCATATAAGAATTCAGAGAGGACTCAAATAATATTCATAGATAATATGATCATAAATCCACAATTCATTGGATCTCGGCAAACACACCGCAAAAGAATATTACATCGAATAGATCTCCAAGAACATCGAGGAGAATATGGTATTGAGAATCAAAGAGAGAGAGGAAGCCACCTAGCTACTAGCTATGGACCCGTAGGTCTGTGGTAAAATACTCACGCTTCATCAGAAGGGTAATGGTGTTGATGTAGAAGACCTCCATGATTGAGTCCCCCTCCGGCAAGACACCGGAAAAGGCCCCTAGATGGGATCTCACGTGTACAGATGGTTGCGGTGGTAGAAAAGTGGTTTCCTGGCTCCCCTGGATGTTTTCGGGGTATAAGAGTATATATAGGCGAAGGAACTAGGTCAGGAGACCCACAAGCGTCCCAGGAGGCAGGGCGCGCCCTCCACCCTCGTGGTTGTCTTGTTGCGTCCCTGACTTCATCTCCAAGTCTCCTGGTTTGATTCCGGTCCAAGAAAGAACATCGCGAAAGTTTTATTCTATTTGGACTCCGTTTGGTATTCCTTTTCTGTGAAACTCTAAAACAGGCAAAAAAAATAGAAACTAGCACTGGGCTCTTGGGTAATAGGTTAGTCCCAAAAATAATATAAAATAGCATATAAACGCCTAAACCTACAAAACAGATAATATAATAGCATGGAACAATCAAAAAAAATAGATACGCTGGAGACGTATCAAGCGGTTAAGAACATCCTGAAGTACCTGAAAAGGACCAAGGATATGTTTGTCGTTTGTGGAGGTGACAAAGAGCTTGTCGTAAAAGGTTAGTGGATGCTAGCTTCGACACTGATCTAGATGATTCTAAATCACAAATCGGATACATATTTAATTGAATGGTGGAGCTGTCAATTGGTGCAGTTCCAACCAGAGCGTCGTGGCGGGATCTACATGTGAAGCGGAGTACATAGCTGCTTCTGAAGCATGAAGGAGTCATGATGAGGAGTTCATATTCGATCTGGGTGTAATACCCAGTTCATCGGGTCCAATGAAAATCTTTTGTGATAACACTAGAGAAATTGCCTTAGCAAAGGAATCGAGGTTTCACAAGAGAACCAAACACATCACGAGACGCTTCAACTCCATTCATGAAAAGGTCAAGGATGGAGACATCGAAATTTGCAAAATACATACGGATCTGAATGTAGCAGACCCGTTGACTAAACCTCTTCCGCAGGCAGCACATGATCATCACCAAGACTCCATGGGTGTTAGATTCATTACTATGTAATCTAGATTATTGACTCTAGTGCAACTGGGAGACTGATGGAATATGCCCTAGAGGCAATAATAAAGTTGTTATTATTATATTTCCTTATTCATGATAAATGTTTATTATTTATGCTAGAATTGTATTGATCAGAAACTTAAATACATGTGTGAATACATAAACAAATACCGTGTCCCTAGTGAGCCTCTACTAGACTAGATTGTTGACCAAAGATGGTCAAGATTTCCTCCAAGGACATGTGTTGTCACTTGATAATGGGATCACATCATTAGGAGAATGATGCAATGGACAAGACCCATCTGTTAGTTTAGCGTATGATCATTCAGTTTATTACTACTGCTTTCTTAATGTCAAATACATATTCCTTCAACCATGAGATCGTGCAACTCCCGGATACCGGAGGAATACCTTGTGTACTATCAAACGTCACAACATAACTGGGTGATCATACAGATGCTCTACAGATATCTTCGAAGGTGCCTATTGAGTTTGCATGGATTGAGATTGGGATTTGTCACTCCGTGTGTCGGAGAGGTATCTTTGAGCCCTGTCGGTAGTCCACATCACAAGAAGCTTGCAAGCAAAGTGACTAAGGAGTTAGTTACGAGATGATATATTATGGAATGAGTAAAGAGACTTGCCGGCAATGAGATTGAACGAGGTATGAAGATATCGATGATCGAATATTGGGCAAGTAACATACCGACAGACAAAGGGAATTACGTATGTTGTCATAAAGGTTAGACCGAAAAAGATCTTCGTAGAATATGTAGGAACTAATATGGGCATCCAGGTCCCGCTATTGGTTGTTGACCGGAGAGGTGTCTCGATCATGTCTACATCATTCTCAAACTCGTAGGGTCCGCACGCTTAACATTCGTTGACAATATAGTATTATATGAGTTATGTGAGTTGATGACCGTATGTTATTCGGAGTCTCGGATGAGATCACGGACATGATGAGGAGCTCTGGGATGGTCCGGAGGTAAAGATTGATATATATAGGTGCTATTTGTGAAGGAAATATGCCCTAGAGGCAATAATAAAATTGTTATTTTATATTTCCTTATTCATGATAAATATTTATTATTCATGCTAGAATTATATTAACCGGAAACTTGATACATGTGTGAATACATAGACAAAACACCGTGTCCCTAGTATGCCTCTACTAGACAAGCTCATTGATCCAAGATAGTTAAGTTTCCTAGCCATGGACATGTGTTGTCATTTGATGAACGGGATCACATCATTAGGAGAATGATTTGATGGACAAGACCCATCCGTTAGCTTAGCATAATGATCATTCAGTTTTATTGCTACTTCTTTCTTCATGTCAAATACATATTCCTCCGACTATGAGATTATGCAACTCCCGGACACCGGAGGAATGCCTTGTGTGCTATCAAATGCCACAATGTAACTAGGTGATTATAAATATGCTCTACAGGTATCTCCGAAGGTATTTGTTGGGTTGGCATAGATCGATCTTAGGATTTATCACTCTGAGTATCGGAGAGGTATCTTTGGGCCCTCTCGATAATGCACATCATAGTAAGCCTTGCAAGAAATGTGATTAATGAGTTAGTTGCAGGATGATGCATTACGGAACAAGTAAAGAGACTTGCCGGTAACGAGATTGAACTAGGTATGAAGATACCGACGATCGAATCTCGGGCAAGTAACATACCGATGACAAAGGGAATAACGTATGTTAATATTGCGGTTCGACCGACAAAGATCTCCATAGAATATGTGGGAACCAATATGAGCATCCAGGTTCCGCTATTGGTTATTGACCGGAGAGGTGTCTCGGTCATGTCTACATAATTCTCAAACCCATAGGGTCCGCACGCTTAACATTCGATGACGATATGTATTACATGATTAAGTGTTTTGGTGACCAAAGGTTGTTCGCAGTCCCGGATGAGATCACGAACATGACGAGGAGTCTCGAAATGGTCGAGAGGTAAAGATTGATATATTGGAAGGTAGTATTCGGACACCGGAAGAGTTCCGGAATGTATCGGGTACATATTGGAGTACAGTAGGGGTTACCGAAACCCCCCGGGGAAAGATATGGGCCATAGGAGGGAGGCGCATGATAACCCACAAGTATAGGGGATCGCAATAGTTTTTGAGGGTGGAGTATTCAACCCAAATTTATAGATTCGACACAAGGGGAGCCAAAGAATATTTGAAGGTATTAGCAGCTGAGTTGTCAATTCAACCGCACCTGGAGATTAATTATTTGCAGCAAAGTGATCAGTAGCAAAGTAGTTTGATAGTTTTGATAATAGTGACAGTAGCAACGGTAACGGTAACAGTGATAGCAGTATTTTTGTAGCAAGTGTAACAGTAATTATAGCAGTAGTAACTTAGCAGAAACAATATAAGATAAATTCGTAGGCATTGTATTGGTGACTTGTTGGATGATATTCATCATGTGACAGTTATAACCTAGAGCGATACTACACTAGCTCCAGTTCATCGATATCATGTAGTCATCTATTCCATAAATAGTCATATGTGCTTTATTAAAAGAACTTGCATGACATCTTTTGTCCTACCCTCCCGTGGCAGCGGGGTCCATATTGGGAACTAAGGGATATTAAGGCCTCCTTTTAATGGAGAACCGGATCAAAGCATTAACACATAGTGAATACATGAACTCCTCAAACTACGGTCATCACCAAGAGTGGGCCCGGTTGTTGTCACTCCGGGGTTGTCGGATCTTAACCATAGTAGGCGACTATAACTTGCAAGATCGGATCTAGAACATGGATATAATGATGAATTCATAAATGGTTCAGATCTGAGTTCATGGCACCCGGGCCCAAAGTGACAAGCATGAAGCATAGCAAAGTCATAGCAACATCAATCTAAGAACATAGTGGATACTAGGGATCAGGCCCTAACAAAACTAACTCGATTACATGATGAATCTCATCCAATTCCTCACTGACCAGCGAGCCTACGAAGGAATTACTCACTCTCAGTGGGGACCATCATGGAATTGGCGATGGAGATGGGTTGGTGATGACGGAGAACGAAGACCCCCCTCTCCGGAGCCCCAAACGGACTCCAGATCTGCCCTCCCGAGGAAGAACAGGGCTTGGCGGCGGCTCCATCTCGTGGATCGTGATAATTCTTTCTCCATGATTTTTTCTGGAAATATGTGATTTTTATAGTATCATGGGGGTCGTCTGCGGGGCCACCAGGTGGGTACAACCCACTGCTACCTCTTGAGCACTGCGTTGGTTTTCCCTTGAAGAGGAAAGGGTGATGCAGCAAAGTAGCATAAGTATTTCCCTCGGTTTTTGAGAACCAAGGTATCAATCCAGTAGGAGGCTCCTCAAAAGTCCCTCGTACCTACACAAACAAACAAGAACCTCGCAACCAACGCGATAAAGGGGTTGTCAATCCCTTCCCGGAAACTTGCAAAAGTGAGATCTGATAGAGATAATAAAATAAGATAAATATTTTTGGTATTTTTATGATATGGATTGGAAAGTAAAGATTGCAAATAAAAGTAGATGGAAAACTTATATGAGAAAAGATAGACCCGAGGGCCATAGGTTTTGCTAGTGGCTTCTCTCAAGATAGCATAAGTATTACGGTGGGTGAACAAATTACTGTCGAGCAATTGATAGAAAAGTGCATAGTTATGAGATTATCTAGGCATGATCATGTATATAGGCATCACGTCCGCAACAAGTAGATCGAAACGATTCTGCATCTAGTACTATTACTCCACACATCGACTGACTCCTGCCTGCATCTAGAGTATTAAGTTCATAAGAACAGAGTAACGCATTAAGAAAGATGACATGATGTAGAGGGATAAACTCAATCAATATGATATAAACCCCATCTTTTTATCCTCGATGGCAACAATACAATACGTGCCTTGCTTCCCCTGCTGTCACTGGGAAAGGACACCGCAAGATTGAACCCAAAGCTAAGCACTTCTCCCATTGCAAGAAAGATCAATCTAGTAGGCCAAACCAAACTGATAATTCGAAGAGACTTGAAAAGATAACCAATCATACATAAAAGAATTCAGATGAAATTCAACTATTTCTCATAGATAAACTTGATCATAAACCCACAATTCATCGGATCTCGACAAACACACCGCAAAAAGAGTTACATCGAATAGATCTCCAAGAAGATCGAGGAGAACTTTGTATTGAGATTCAAAGAGAGAGAAGAAGCCATCTAGCTAATAACTATGGACCCGAAGGTCTATGGTAAACTACTCACAACTCATCGGAGAGGCCTTGGAGATGATGTAGAGGCCCATCGTGGTTGATTCCCCCTTCGACGGAGCGCCGACAAAGGCTCCAAGATGGGATCTCGCGGATACAGAAGGTTGCGGCGGTGGAAATAGTTTTTCGCGGTGCTCGTGGATGTTTTCGGGGTACGTGGATATATATAGGAGGAAGAAGTAGGTCAGTTGAGCCACGAGCGGCACACGAGGGTGGGGGGCGCGCCCACCCCCCTAGGGTGCGCCCTCCTGCCTCTTGGCTTCCTCGTCTGCTACTTGACGTCCACTCCAAGTCTCCTGGATTTCGTTTGTTCTAAAAATATCGCTCCCTAAGGTTTCATTCCGTTTGGACTCCGTTTGATATTCCTTTTCTTTGAAACACTGAAATAGGTAAAAAAAACAGCAATTTGGGCTGGGCCTCCGGTTAGTAGGTTAGTCCCAAATATGATATAAAAATGTAAAGTAAAGCCCATAAACATCCAAAATGGGTAATATAATAGCATGGAACAATAAAAAATTATAGATACGTTGGAGTCATATCAAGCATCCCCAAGCTTAATTCCTGCTCGTCCTCGGGTAGGAAAATGATAAAAACAGAATTTTTGATGTGGAATTCTACCTAGCATAATTCTCAATGTAATTTTCTTTATTGTGGCATGATTGTTCAGATCCAAATGATTCAAGATAAAAGTCCATAAAACATAAAAGTAGTCATACTTCAAGCATACTAACAAGTAACCATGTCTTATCAAAATAGCATAGCCAAAGAAAGCTTATCCCTACAAAATCATATAGTTAGGCCATGCTTCATTTTCATCACACAAAATACTCGCATCATGCACAACCCCATTTTCATCCAAGCAATTGGTTCATCCTTTTTAACACGCTTCAGCTTTTTCAACTCTTACGCAATAAATGAGCGGAAGCCATGGACATAGCACTATATGTGGAATAGGGTGGTGGTTGTGAAGACAAAAAGGGAGAAGATAGTCTCACATCAACTAGGTGTATCAACGGGCTATGGAAATGCCCATTAATAGATATCAATGTGAGTGAGTAGGGATTGCCATGCAACGGATGCACTAGAGCTATAAATATATGAAAGCTCAACAAAAGAAACTAAATGGGTGTGCATCCAACTTGCTTGCTCACGAAGACCTAGGTCATTTTGAGGAAGCCCATCATTGGAATATACAAGCCAAGTTCTATAATGAAAAATTCCCACTAGTATATGAAAGTGACAACATAGGAGACTCTCTATCATGAAGATCATGGTGCTACTTTGAAGCACAAGTGTGGAAAAAGATAGTAATATTGTCCCTTCTCTCTTTTCTCTCATTTTTTTATTTTTTTTTATTTTTTTATTTGGTGGGCTTCGTTGGCCTCTTTTTTCCCTTTTTTTATTTGGGCTTCTTTGGCCTCTTTTATTTTTTTTATAAAGTACGAAGTCTCATCCCAACTTGTGGGGGAATCCTAGTCTTCATCATCCTTTCCTCACTTGGAACAATGCTCTAATAATGAAGATCATCACACTTTCATTGATATAGAACTCAAGAATTACAACTCAATACTCAGAACAAAATATGACTCTACGTGAATGCCTCCGGCGGTGTACCGAGATATGCAATGAATCAAGAGCGACATGTATGAAAATTATGAAGGTGGCCTTGCCACAAATACAATGTCAACTACATGATCATGCAAAGAGCAATATGACAATGATGGGGCATGTCATAATAAATGGAACGGTGGAAAGTTGCATGGCAATATATCTCGGAATGGCTATGGAAATGCCATAATAGGTAGGTATGGTGGCTGTTTTGAGGAAGGTAAATGGTGGGTGTATAATACCGACGAAAGTTGCGCGGTATAATAGAGGCTAGCAATGGTGGAAGGGTGAGAGTGCGTATAATCCATGGGCTCACATTAGTCATAAAGAACTCATATACTTATTGCAAAAGTCTACTTGCCCTCAAAGCAAAGTAATACTACGCATGCTCCTAGGGGAAGGGTTGGTAGGAGTTAACCATCGCGCGATCCCGACCTCCACACATAAGGAAGACAATTAAAAGAGCACCCCATGCAACAAATTTGTCACACAACTTTTACCGTACGTGCATGCTATGGGACTTGACAACCTTAACACAAGTATTTATCAATTTCTTAATTACCCAACTAGCATGACTCTATCATTACCACCTTTATATCTCAAAACAATTATCAAGCATCAAATTGATCATAGTGTTTAATGCACTTTCTATGATAGTTTTTATTATACCCGACTTGGATGCTCATCATTCTAGGACCAATTTTATAACCGTAGAAAATACCATGCTGTTCTAAAAGACTCTCAAAATAATATAAGTGAATCATTAGAGATCAACAATTTCTACAAAATCAAGCCACCGCCGTGCTCTAAAAGATATAAGTGAAGAACTAGAGCAAAACTTGTCTAGCTCAAAAGATATAAGTGAAGCACATAGAGAATTCTAATAAATTCCGGATCAAGTGTATCTTTCCCAAAAGGTGTGTACAGGAAGGATGATTGTGTTAAACTAAAAAGCAAAGACTCATATCACACAAGACGCTCCAAGCAAAATGATACGTCTCCAACGTATCTATAATTTTTGATTGCTCCATGCTACTTTATCTACTGTTTTGGACTATATTGGGCTTTATTTTCCACTTTTATATTATTTTTGGGACTAACCTATTAACCGGAGGCCCAGCCCAGAATTGCCGTTTTTTGCCTTTTTCAGTATTTCGAAGAAACGGAATATCAAACGGACTCCAAACGGAATGAAACCTTCGGGAACATGATTTTCTCACCGAACGTGATCCAGGAGACTTGGACCCTACTCCAAGGAACAAAAGAGGCGGTCACAAGGGTGGAGGGCGCCCCCCTGGGCACGCCCCCCTACCTCGTGGGCCCCCTGCTGCTCCACCGACGTACTCCTTCCTCCTATATATGCCTACGTATCCCCGACAGATCAGAACAAGAGCCAAAAACCTAATTCCACCGCCGTAACCTTCTGTATCCACGAGATCCCATCTTGGGGCCTGTTCCGGAGCTCCGCCGGAGGGGGCATCAACCACGGAGGGCTTCTACATCAACACCTTAGCCCCTCCGATGAAGTGTGAGTAGTTTACTTCAGACCTTCGGGTCCATAGCTAGTAGCAAGATGGCTTCTTCTCTCTTTTTGGATCTCAATACAATGTTCTCCCCCTCTCTTGTGGAGAACTATTCGATGTAATCTTCCTTTTGTGGTGTGTTTGTTGAGACTGATGAATTGTTGGTTTATGATCCAGATTATCTATTGAAAATATTTGAATCTTCTCTGAAATCTTTTATGTATGATTGAGTTATCTTTGCAAGTCTCTTTGAACTATCCGTTTGGTTTGGCCAACTAGATTGGTAGTTCTTGCAATGGGAGAAGTGCTTAGCTTTGGGTTCGATCTTGCAGTGTCCTTACCTAGTGACAGAAAGGGTTGCAAGGCACGTATTGTATTGTTTCCATCGAGGATAACAAGATGGGGTTTTTATCATATTGCATGAATTTATCCCTCTACATCATGTCATCTTGCTTAAGGCGTTACTCTGTTTTTAACTTAATACTCTAGATGCATGCTGGATAGCGGTCGATGAGTGGAGTAATAGTAGTAGATGCAGAATCATTTCGATCTACTTGTCTTGGATGTGATGCCTATATACATGATCATTGCCTAGATATGTTCATAAATATGCTCAATTCTGTCAATTGCTCAATAATTTGTTCACCCACCGTAGAATACTGATGCTCTTGAGAGAAGCCACTCGCGAAACCTATGGCCCCCGAGTCTATTCTCATCATATCGATCTCTATCGCTTTATTATTTGCTTTGTTTTTACTTTGCCTTTTACTTTTCACTTTGCATCTATCTATCAAAAATACCAAAAATATTATTTATCATCTCTATCAGATCTCACCCTCGTAAGTGACCGTGAAGGGATTGACAACCCCTAATCGCGTTGGTTGCGAGTAGCTATCGTTTTGTGTAGGTACGAGGGACTTGTGCATGGTCTCCTACTGGATTGATACCTTGGTTCTCAAAAACTAAGGGAAATACTTATGCTACTTTACTGCATCATCCTCTCCTCTTCGAGGAAATCCAACGTAGTGCTCAAGAGGTAGCAAGAAGAATTTCTGGCGCCGTTGCCGGGGAGGCTCACGCAAGCAAGTCAACCATACCAAGTACCCATCACAAATCCCTATCTCTCGCATTACATTATTTTCCTCTCGCTTTCCTCTCCCCCACTTCATCCTTGCCGTTTTATTCGCCCTCTCTTTCCCAATCTCCTCCTCTCTTTTCCGTTTGCCTTTTTCCCGTTGACTTTCTGTTTGCTCGTGTGCTAGTTTGCTTGCTTGTGTGTTGGATTACTTGTTGCCATGGCCGAATCAAAAAGAACTACGGGTTTTCTCCCGAGCTCTAGTGCCTTGGACAACCCCTCTATCCTCCCTAAGCTCTTAAATAATGATGCTATAGAAAGAACCACCGGGGTCTCCCATGAGAGCTTGAATAATTTTGATGAGGATGACTCTGGAATTTTTCGCTATTTACTTGATGAGTCTCAAAAGGATGCTTGGGATAGGTTACTTAGGATTCGGGCTAATTATGTACCACAATATCAAATTGAAATTTATCTAAAAAGTTTTTATGTTGGCTTGCCCGCTTCCTTTAAACAAGTTTTAGATTCCATCTTTCAAGAAGGTTTTCTTGAAGGGGATGCTATAGATACCTATGAAATAATGAAAACTATATTTGGGCACCCCATGAATGATAAGGTTGAATCAACTACTCTCTTGTGCTTTTATCAAAATGAAATTATTAAAGAGATGAAGTCTAGCTTAGAGGCAAATTTTCGTCACGTGCTTAATCTTACCTCTTCCATTAATGGGCATGTGCTTAACTTAAATAGAAGGATGAACGCCATAGAAAGGAGATCCCCCTCTCCGAGTGCCAAAGATGGCAAAACCTAGATCTATCCTTGCTTTTATGCCTAGCTAGGGGCGTTAAACGATAGCGCTTGTTGGGAGGCAACCCAATTTTATTTTGTGTTTTTTGTTTTTGTTTCTGTTAAGGAATAAATAATCCATATAGCCTCTGTTTAGATGTGTTTTTGTATTTTAATTAGTGTTTGTGCCAAGTAGAACCTATAGGATAACCTACGATGATAGTTGATTTGATTCTGCTGAAAAACACAAACTTTGCACGCACGAATATAATTTTGTTAAATCACAGGAACGTGATTTTGCGTTAATTCTTTTTCCTGCTATTCAATAAACCAATTGTCCAGGACTTCCTATTTCGGTAGAATTTTTAGAGTTCAGAAGTTTGCGTTAGTTACAGATTGCTACAGACTGTTCTGTTTTTGACAGATTCTGTTTTACGTGTGTTGTTTGCTTATTTTGATGAATCTATGGCTAGTAAAATAGTTTATAATCCATATAGAAGTTGGAATACAGTATGTTTAACACCAATATAAATAAAGAATGAGTTCATTACAGTACCTTGAAGTATTCTTTTGTTTTCTTTCTCTAACGGAGCTCACGAGATTTCTGTTGAGTTTTGTGTTGAGAAGTTTTCAAGTTTTGGATGAATTCTTTTGATGGATTATGGAACAAGGATTGGCAAGAGCCTAAGCTTGGGGATGCCCATGGCACCCCCAAGATAATCCAAGGACACCAAAAAGTCAAAGCTTGGGGATGCCCCGGAAGGCATCCCCTCTTTCATCCACTTCCATCGGTAATTTACTTGGAGCTATATTTTTATTCACCACATGTTATGTGTTTAGCTTGGAGCGTCTTGTATTATTTGTGTCTTTGCTTGTTAGTCTACCACAATCATCCTTGCTGTACACACCTTTTGAGAGAGCCATACATGATTTGGAATTTGTTAGAATGCTCTTTGTGCTTCACTTATATCTTTTGAGCTTGATAGTTTTGCTCATAGTGCTTCACTTATATCTTTTGAGCGTGATAATTTTTGCTCTAGTGCTTCACTTATATCTTTTGGAGCACGGTGATGGATTTGTTTTAAATAAACTATTGATCTCTCATGCTTCACTTAGATTATTTTGAGAGTCATTAATAGCATGGTAATTTGCTTAATGTTAATATACTTGGTATTCAAGATATGTGAAACTTTCTTTTGAGTGCGTTGAATACTAAGATAAGTTTATGCTTGATAATTGTTTTGAGATATGGAGGTGATAATATCAAAGTCGTGCTAGTTGGGTGATTATGAATTTAAAGAATGCTTGTGTTGAACTTAGCAAGTCCCGTAGCATGCATGTATGGTTAAAGTTGTGTAACAAATTTGAAACATGAAGTGTACCTGGCTTGTGCATCCCTATGAGTGGCGGTCGGTGACGAGCGATGGTCTTTTCCTACCAATATATCCCCCTAGGAGAATGCGCGTACTACTTGATTTTTGATGACTTCTAAATTTTTTCAATAAGTATATGAGTTCTTTTGACTAATGTTGAGTCCATGGATTATACGCACTCTCACCTTTCTGCCTTTGCTAGCCTCTTCGGTACCGTGCATTGCCCTTTCTCACCTTGAGAGTTGGTGCAAACTTCGCCGGTGCATCCAAACCCCGTGATACGATACGCCCTATCACACATAAACCTCCTTATATCTTCCTCAAAACAGCCACCATACCTACCTATTATGGCATTTCCATAGCCATTCCGAGATATATTGCCGTGCAACTTCCACCATCATCATCATGACATACATTACTTTTGTCATATTGCCATTTCATGATCATGTAGTTGACAACGTATTTGTGGCAAAGCCACCTTGCATTATTTTTCATACATGTCACTCTTGATTCATTGCACCATCTCGGTACACTGCCGGAGGCATTCATATAGAGTCATATCTTGTTCTAAGTTTCAAGGTGTAATCTTTATGTTGTAATCAATAGAAGTGTGATGATCATCATTATTAGAGCATTGCCCGAAGAAAAAAAAGAAAAAAAAAGAAAGGCCAAAAAAAGGCCCAAAAAAGAAAAAAAGAAAAAAAAGAAAAGAAAAAAGGGCAATGCTACTATCTTTTTTTCCACACTTGTGCTTCAAAGTAGCACCTGGTTCTTCATGTAGTGAGTCTCATATATTGTGCTTCAAAGTAGCACATTGTTCTTCATGTAGTGAGTCTCATAAGTTGTCTTTTTATACTAGTGGGAATTTTTCATTATAGAACTTGGCTTGTATATTCCTATGATGGGCTTCCTCAAATGCCCTAGGTCTTCGTGAGCAAGCAAGTTGGATGCACACCCACTAGTTTTCTTTTGTTGAGCATTAATAGCTATAGTGCATCCGTTGCATGGCAATCCCTACTCCTCATGTTGACATCAATTGATGGGCATCTCCATAGCCCGTTGATTATCCTCGTCAATGTGAGACTTTCTCCTTTTTTGTCTTCTCCACACAATCCCCATCATCATATTCTATTCCACCCATAGTGCTATATCCATGGCTCACACTCATGTATTGCGTGAAGGTTGAAAAAGTTTGAGATTATTTAAGTATGAAACAATTGCTTGGCTTGTCATCGGGGGTATAGAAGTTGGGAACATCTTTGTGTGACGAAAATGAAGCATAGCCTAACTATATGATTTTGTAGGGATGAACTTTCTTTTGTCATGTTATTTTGAGAAGACATGATTTCTTTGATTAGTATGCTTGAAGTATTATTATTTTTGTGTCAATATGAACTTTTGTCTTGAATCTTTTGGATCTAAATATTCATATCACAATTAAGAAGATTTACATTGAAATTATGCCAAAGTATCACTCCGCATCAAAAATTCTTTTTTATCATTAACCTACTCGAGGACGAGCAGGAATTAAGCTTGGGGATGCCTGATACGTCTCCAACGTATCTATAATTTTTGATTGCTCCATGCTACTTTATCTACTATTTTGGACTATATTGGGCTTTATTTTCCACTTTTATATTATTTTTGGGACTAACCTATTAACCGGAGGCCCAGCCAGAATTGCTGTTTTTTGCCTATTTCAGTATTTTGAAGAAACGGAATATCAAACGGAGTGCAAACGGAATGAAACCTTCGGGAACGTGATTTTCTCACCAAACGTGATCCAGGAGACTTGGACCCTGCTCCAAGGAATAAAAGAGGCGGTCATGAGGGTGGAGGGCGCCCCCCTGGGCACGCCCCCCTACCTCGTGGGCCCCCTGCTGCTCCACCGACGTACTCCTTCCTCCTATATATGCCTACGTATCCCCGACAGATCAGAATAGGAGCCAAAAACCTAATTCCACCGCCGTAACCTTCTGTATCCACGAGATCCCATCTTGGGGCCTGTTCCGGAGCTCCACCGGAGGGGGCATCAACCACGGAGGGCTTCTACATCAACACCATAGCCCCTCCGGTGAAGTGTGAGTAGTTTACTTCAGACCTTCGGGTCCATAGCTAGTAGCTAGATGGCTTCTTCTCTCTTTTTGGATCTCAATACAATGTTCTCCCCCTCTCTTGTGGAGAACTATTCGATGTAATCTTCCTTTTGTGGTGTGTTTGTTGAGATCGATGAATTGTGGGTTTATGATCCAGATTATCTATGGAAAATATTTGGATCTTCTCTGAATTCTTTTATGTATGATTGAGTTATCTTTGCAAGTCTCTTCGAATTATCCGTTTGGTTTGGCCAACTAGATTGGTAGTTCTTGCAATGGTAGAAGTGCTTAGCTTTGGGTTCGATCTTGCGGTGTCCT
The DNA here is from genome assembly GCF_002162155.2 of Triticum dicoccoides. Classification (NCBI taxonomy): domain Eukaryota; kingdom Viridiplantae; phylum Streptophyta; class Magnoliopsida; order Poales; family Poaceae; genus Triticum; species Triticum dicoccoides. The sequence goes on from NC_041383.1 coordinate 602,857,344, forward strand.
TACCTAGTGACAGAAAGGGTTGCAAGGCACGTATTGTATTGTTGCCATCAAGGATAACAAGATGGGGTTTTTATCATATTGCATGAATTTATCCCTCTACATCATGTCATCTTGCTTAAGGCGTTACTCTGTTTCTAACTTAATACTCTAGATGCATGCTGGATAGCGGTCGATGAGTGGAGTAATAGTAGTAGATGCAGAATCGTTTCGATCTACTTGTCTTGGTTGTGATGCCTATATACATGATCATTGCCTAGATATGTTCATAACTATGCTCAATTCTGTCAATTGCTCAACAGTAATTTGTTCACCCACCGTAGAATACTTATGCTCTTGAGAGAAGCCACTAGTGAAACCTATGGCCCCCGGGTCTATTCTCATCATATCAATCTCTATCGCTTTATTATTTGCTTTGTTTTTACTTTGCCTTTTACTTTTCACTTTGCATCTATCTATCAAAAATACCAAAAATATTATTTATCATCTCTATCAGATCTCACCCTCGTAAGTGACCGTGAAGGGATTGACAACCCCTGATCGCGTTGGTTGCGAGTAGCTATCGTTTTGTGTAGGTACGAGGGACTTGTGCATGGTCTCCTACTGGATTGATACCTTGGTTCTCAAAAACTAAGGGAAATACTTACGCTACTTTACTGCATCATCCTCTCCTCTTCGGGGAAATCCAACGCAGTGCTCAAGAGGTAGCACAAAACACATATCATGTGGCGAATAAAAATATAGTTCCAAGTAAAGTTACTGGTAGACGAAGACTAAAGAGGGGATGCCTTCCGGGGCATCCCCAAGCTTAGGCTTTTGGTTGTACTTGAATATCTTGGGGTGCCATGGGCATCCCTAAGCTTAGGTTCTTTCCACTCCTTATTCCATAGTCCATCAAATCTTTACCCAAAACTTGAAAACTTCACAACACAAAACTCAACAGGAAATCTCATGAGCTCCGTTAGTGCAAGAAAGAAAAACCACCACATAAGGTACTGTAATGAACTCGTTATTTATTTGTATTGGTGTTAAACCTACTGTATTCCAACTTATCTATGGTTCATACCCCCCGATACTAGCCACAGATACATCAAAATAAGCAAACAACACACGAAAAACAGAATCTGTCAAAAACAGAACAGTCTATAGCAATCTGTAACTTTCTAATACTTCTGGAACTCTAAAAATACTACCAAAATAGGAAGTCCTGGGAAATTTGTCTATTGATCTACTGAAAAAAGAATAAACTCAAAATCACGATTCTGTGATCTATTAAAATTATTCTCGTGCATGTAAAAGTTTCTGTTTTTCAACAGAATCAAATTAACTATCACCGTAGGTTATCCTATAGGTTCTACTTGGCACAAACACTAATTAAAACATAAAACCACATCTAAACAGAGGCTAGATGAAGTATTTATTACTAAACAGAAGCAAAAACCAAAGAACAAAAATAAAATTGGGTTGCTTCCCAACAAGCGCTATTGTTTAACACCCCTAGCTAGGCATAAAAGCGAGAATAGATCTAAGTATTGCCACCTTTGGTATTCAATTCATAAGTGGCTCGCATAATAGACTCATAAGGTAATTTGACTTTATTTCTAGGAAAGTGTTCCATTCATTTATTTATTGGAAATTGGAATCTAATATTCCCTTCCTTCATACTAATAATTGCACCAATCGTTCTAAGGAAAGGCCTGCCAAGAATAATAGGACATGAAAAATTGCAATCTGTATCAAGAACAATGAAATCTACGGGCACATAATTCCTATTTGCAACAATAAGAACATTATTAATCCTTCCCATAGGTTTCTTAATAGTGGAATCCGCAAGGTGCAAGTTTAAAGAGCAATCATCAAATTCACGGAAACCTAGCACATCACATAAAGTTTTAGGAATCATGGAAACACTAGCACCCAAATCACACAAAGCATAGAATTCATGATCTTTAATTCTAATTTTTATAGTAGGTTCACACTCATCATAAAGTTTTATAGGTATAGAAACTTCCAGTTCAAGTTTTTCCTCATAAGATTGCATCAAGGCATCAACAATATGTTTGGTAAAAGATTTATTTTGACTATGAGCATGAGGAGAATTCAACACGGATTGCAACAAGGAAATACAATCTATTAAAGAAAAGTTGTCATAATTAAATTCCTTGAAATACATAATAGTGGGTTCAATGCTTTGTAAAGTTTTGACCTCTCCAATCCCACTTTTACCAAATTTAGCATCAAAATCTAAAAACTCTGAATCATTGGGACGCCTTTTAACTAAAGTTGACTCTTCTACAGTCCCATCATTATCAAGATTCATATTGCAAAACAAATATTTAATAGGGGACACATCAATAACTTTTAGATCTTCATCATTATTTTCATGGAAACTAGAAGAACACGCTCTTACAAAGCAATCTTTCTTAGCACGCATCCTAGCGGTTCTTTCTTTGCACTCATCAATGGAAATTATCATGGATTTGAGAGACTCATTGATATCATGCTTAGGTGGAATAGATTTAAGTTTCAAAGAATCAACATCAAGAGAAAGTCTATCAATGTTCCTAGCCAATTCATCAACTTTAAGCAATTTTTCTTCAAGCAAAGCATTGAAATTCTTTTGAGAGATCATAAATTCTTTATCACTATTCTCAAAATCAGAGGGCGTCTTATTAAAATTTCCATAAGAATTGTTGTAGGAATTACCATAATTATTAGAGGCATTACTAGGAAACGGCCTAGGATTAAAGTTTCCTCTATAAGCAATGTTACCAAAATTATTCCTACCAACAAAATTCACATCCATAGATTCATTATTATTCTCAATCAAAGTAGACTAAGGCATATCATTGGGATAAATAGGAGCACTCTTAGTAGCAAATAATTTCATAAGTTCATCCATCTTTCCACTCAAAACATTAATTTCTTCTATCACATGAACTTTTTTACTAGTAGATCTTTAGGTGTGCCATTGAGAATAATTAACCATAATATTATCTAGGAGTTTAGTAGCTTATCCTAAAGTGATCTCCATAAAAGTTCCTCCCGCGGCCGAATCTAAATGATTTCTAGAAGCAAAATTCAATCCGGCAAAAAAAATTTGTATGATCATCCATAAATTCAAACCATGTGCAGGGCAATTACGAATCATTAATTTCATTCTTTCCCACAATTGGGCAACATGCTCAAGATCAAGTTGTTTAAAATTCATAATATCATTTCTAAGAGAGATGATCTTAGCGGGAGGAAAATACTTAGAGATAAAAGCATCTTTGCACTTATTCCATGAATCAACACTATTCTTAGGAAAAGATGAAAACCAAGTTTTAGCACTCTCTAAGTGAAAACGGAAATAACTTCAATTTAACAATATCATTATCCGTATCCTTATTCTTTTGCATATCACACAAATCAACAAAGTTATTTAGATGAGTAGCGGCATCTACACTAGGAAGGCTGGAGAATTGATCTTTCATAACAAGATTCAACAAAGCAGCATTGATTTCACAACATTCAACATCATTAAGAGGAGAAATCGGAGTGCTAACGAAATCATTATTGTTGGTATTGGAAAAGTCACACAATTTGGTATTATCTTGAGCCATTGCGACAAGCAATCCAACACACAAGCACATAAGAGGCAAGCGAAAGAGAGAGGAGATCGGGAAAGAGAGGGTGAATAAAACGGCAAGGGTGAAGTAGGGGAGAGGAAAACGAGAGGCAAATGGCAAATAATATAATGCGAGGGACATGAGTTTGTGATGGGTACTTGGTATGTCTTGACTTGAGCGAAGACCACCCCGACAACGGCGCCAGAAATCCTTCTTGCTACCTCTTGAGCACTACGTTGGTTTTCCCTTGAAGAGGAAAGGGTGATGCAGCAAAGTAGCGTAAGTATTTCCCTCAGTTTTTGAGAACCAAGGTATCAATCCAGTATGAGGCTCCTCAAAAGTCCCTCGTACCTACACAAACAAACAAGAACCTCGCAACCAACGCGATAAAGGGGTTGTCGATCCCTTCACGGAAACTTGCAAACGTGAGATCTGATAGAGATAATAAGATAAGATAATTTTTTGGTACTTTTATGTTATAGATTGGAAAGTAAAGATTGCAAACAAAAGTAGATGGAAAACTTATTTGATAAAAGATAGACCCGGGGGCCATAGGTTTCACTAGTGGCTTCTCTCATGATAGCATAAGTATTACGATGGGTGAACAAATTACTGTCGAGCAAATGATAGAAAAGTGCATAGTTATGAGATTATCTAGGCATGATCATGTATATAGGCATCGCGTCCGCAACAAGTAGATCGAAACGATTCTGCATCTACTACTATTACTTCACACATAAACCGACTCATGCCTGCATCTAGAGTATTAAGTTCATAAGAACAAAGTAACACATTAATAAAGATGACATGATGTAGAGGGACAAACTCAAGCAATATGATATAAACCCCATCTTTTTATCCTCGATGGCAACAATACAATACGTGCCTTGCTGCCCCTGCTGTCACTGGGAAAGGACACCGCAAGATTGAACCCAAAGCTAAGCGCTTCTCCCATTGCAAGAAAGATCAATCTAGTAGGCCAAACCAAACTTATAATTCGAAGAGACTTGCAAAGATAACCAATCATACATAAAAGAATTCAGAGGAGATTCAATTATTTCTCATAGATAAACTTGATCATAAACCCACAATTCATCGGATCTCGACAAACACACCGCAAAAAGAGTTGCATCGAATAGATCTCCAAGAAGATCGAGGAGAACTTTGTATGAGATTCAAAGAGAGAGAGAAGAAGCCATCTAGATAATAACTATGGACCCGAAGGTCTGTGGTAAACTACTCGCAACTCATCGGAGAGGCCTTGGAGATGATGTAGAGACCCTCCATGGTCGATTCCCCTTCGGTGCAGCGCCGGTGATGGCTCCAAGATGGGATCTCGCGGATACAGAAGGTTGCGGCGGTGGAAATAGTTTGTCGTGGTACTCATGGATGTTTTCGGGGTACGTGGATATATATATAGGAGGAATAAGTAGGTCAATTGAGCCATGAGGGGCCCACGAGGGTGGGGGCGTGCCCACCCCCCTAGGGCACGCCCTCCTGCCTCGTGGCTTCCTCGTCTGCTGCTTGACGTCCTCTCCAAGTCTCCTGGATTGTGTTTGTTCCAAAAAGATCGCTCCCGAAGGTTTCATTCCGCTTAGACTCCGTTTGATATTCCTTTTCTTCAAAACACTGGAATAGGCAAAAAAACAGTAATTCGGGTTGGGCCTCCGGTTAGTAGGTTAGTCCCAAAAATGATATAAAAGTGTAAAGTAAAGCCCATAAACATCCAAAACGGGTAAGATAATAGCATGGAACAATCAAAAATTATAGATACATTGGAGACGTATCACCCACCTGGGCGCGCTAGGAGAGGGGAGCGCACCCTAGTGGGTTGTGCCCACCCAGGTACCCCTCTCCTGCAGGTCTTGGCTCCAAAAATTCTTATTATTGATATAAAAAATCCTCGCAGAGTTTCGTTCCATTCCGAGAACTTTTATTTCTGCACAAAAACAACACCATGGTAGTTCTGCAGAATACAACGTCAGTCCGGGGTTAGTTTCATTCACATCATGCAAATTAGAGTCCAAAACAAGAGGAAAAGCATGAGAAAAAGTAGATACGTTGGAGACGTATCAGTACACCAGCCCACATAGGGGTGGCGCACCCCCATAGGGAAGGAAGCCGAATTGGAACAGGAAAGGGGGCGGCACCCCCCTTTCCTTCTCCTACTCCTCTCCTTCCCCCTTTCCCCCTCCGGTAAAAGGAAGGGAGCGAATCCTACTAGGAGCCCAAGTGGGACTCCTCCCACTTGGGGCGTACCTAGGGCCGGCCTCCTCATCCTCCCTCCCTCCTTTATATACGGGGGGCGCCCTAGAAGACACACCAATTGCTCTAAGTTGTGTCTGGCGCCCCCGCCCCCCTCCAAATTTTACGCCTCCGGTCATATTCTCACGATGCTTAGGCGAAGCCCTGCGCGGATCACATTGATAATCCACAAGTATAGGGGATCGCAACAGTTTTCGAGGGTAGAGTATTCAACCCAAATTTATAGATTCGACACAAGGGGAGCCAAAGTATATTTGAAGGTATTTGCAGTTGAGTTGTCAATTAAACCACACCTGGAGATTAATTATCTGCAGCAAAGTGATTAGTAGCTAAGTAATATGATAGTTTTGATGATAGCAGCGGTAGCAATGGTAACGGTAACAGTGATAGCAGTGATATTGCAGCAGTAACAATAGAAGTGGCAACAGTAGTAACTTAGCAAGAAGAATATAAGATAAATTCCTAGGCATTGGATCGATGACTCGTTGGATGATATTCACGATGAGACAATTATAACCTAGGGCAATTCGGCACTAGCTCCAGTTCATAAATATAATGTAGGCATGTATTCCGTAAATAGTCATACGTGCTTATGGAAAGAACTTGCATGCCATCTTTTGTCCTACCCTCCCATCGCAGTGGGATCCTATTGGAAACTAAGGGATATTAAGGCCTCCTTTTAATAGAGAACCGGAACAAGGCATTAACACACGATGAATACATGAACTCCTCAAACTACGATCATCATCGAGAGTGGTGCCGACTATTGTCACTCCGGGGTTGCTGGATCAACACGTAGTAGGTGACTATAACTTGCAAGATCGGATCTAGAACATGGATATAATGGTGATAACATAAACGGTTTAGATCTGAAATCATGGCACCCAGGCCCAAAGTGACAAGCATTAAGCATGGCAAATTCATAGCAACATCAATCTCAGAACATAGTGGATACTAGGGATCAGGCCCTAACAAAACAAACTTGATTACATGATGAATCTCATCCAACTCCTCACCGACCAGCGAGCCTACGAAGGAATTACTCACTCCCGGTGGGGAGTGATACGTCTCCAACATATCTATAATTTATGAACCATTCATGCTATTTTATTATCTATTTTGAATGATTACAGGCTTTATTATACACTTTTATATTACTTTTGGGACTAACCTATTTACCGGAGGCCCAGCCCATATTGTTGTTTTATTGCTTGTTTCAGTATTTCGAAGAAAAGGAATATCAAACGGAGTCCAAACGGAATGAAACCTTCGGGGGCGTGATTTTTGGAAAGGATATGATCCGGGAGACTTGGAGTTCAAGCCAAGGAAGGTTCGAGGAAGCCAGGAGATAGGAGGGTGTGCCCACCCCTAGGTGCGCCCCTGTCTCGTGGGCCCCTCGAGGTGTAACATCCCAAATTTTCAAATTTGGAATGTTATACATAGATCATCCATGCATATCATATTTTATTGTGTTTCCGTTCTGAAATCCTCAAAATCCTAAGCAACTCAAGGACCCTCGGAGAGAGTTGGGGATTTCCCGATTTTTCATATTTGATTTTGTATCAAATAGTGAAACGAGGATTTTTGATTTTAATCATTTTTCTCTCCGAAAAATATTTCTTATAAAAGGATATGAGAGGAGATAATATGACTTCTCCAAAACAATTGAAATATTGGAGGAAAAATGTTAAAATCATTTGTTTGTTTTTATTTGAGTTTATTTGAATTTTATTTGCATTAGAAAAATATGCACGTTTTTAAAATTGCATTTTATGGTCAAGAAGATGTTCATCTCGTTCTAAATATTTTATTTAGACGATGAAAATTTGTTTTGGCATTTTTAGGTTTTTATTTTATTTTATAGGATTTATTTTTCTGTTAGCGTAATTATTTAAAAAAAACTTCCAGCGCCGACTGGGCCGAAGCCCAGCCGAGCCGGCCCACCTCCCGCGCGTGCTGTCTCCCACCCAGAGACCGAGCCGCCGCAGCCTCGGACGAGGAGTCCGGCCGGGACTCCTCCTCGCCGCCGCCTTGGCCCCTCCTCCAAGCCGCCACCCCTCCCCCTTTATATACGCCGCCACCCCCC
>NC_041383.1:602865953-602874751 GCF_002162155.2 Triticum dicoccoides
GCCACCGCTGCCGCTTGCCGCCCCGCCGCCCCGAGAGCCGCCACCCCGCCGCCCAACCCCGCCTCGCCGGAGCCACCTCGTCGAGGTACCGCGCCGAACCATCACTGCCGGTTTAAAAAACCGTTCGGTTTTTTTAGAAACCCTAGATCGGTTTTTTTAGATTCGGTTCGCCGGTTTTCTCGGTTCGTTTATTTAACGGACGTTCGTCCGTACGTTCGTTAAAACGAACGGTTCTCTTCCGTAAGTTAAAGATAACGAACGCTCGTTCGATAGTCTGCTCGTCAGATTTCTTTTATCAGATTTATCCGCGATTATTTTTCAGTCGCGATTTCTGATCCGATCTTAGTTTCTGTTTTTCTTCGCGCTCGTTAGTTGGATTCAGGTGTTTCAAATGCCTAGAGTTTTGTCTCGAGACTCTCTTTCTGTTTAATCAACTTAAACAAAGTTTTGGTACTGTAAAATTTGACCTTAGTTCAGATTAGTAAACGGATCTTGTTTCTTTCGCCGTTTGAGTTTTGTTGCTCCGTTTGGTTGATTCTTTTTGCAAACCAGAGTTCTTAAGTTGAACTCTCTGGACAATCTCTTTCATTTGGATTTTTACTTGTGCATCTTTGCTAGTTCTTATGTATGTTACTGTTTGTTTGCGATAGAATTCCCGGAGTGCGAAGCGTGTTACTACGAGTCTCTAGGATTCATGGATCGTCAGCAAGGCAAGTAACACATTGATCATACTCTTTCCATACCCAGTTTTCATTGCATTAGTTCAATCCTCAAACATTGCATGATTAGGATGTCTTCAATATGTGGGTTGGGAAGTAGTTGCTAAGGTAGAACCTATTGCCCTGTTTCATATCAAACCCTTGGGAGTTACTTCTACGCGTTGCTTATATTGCCATGCTATGCTCATAGACGTGGATTGGGTTTGAGTGATTTCCATGACAGATGTGAGATTTTTAATTAATGGTTTACTTAAGGTGGCAACTTAAATACACATGTGGGTAGGGATGGCACCCGCAGGGTATGGGTACGGGTGGAGCTACCCCATACCCTTACCCATCCGCCCTGAACTTACCCATCACCCATACCCATACCTGTCAAGGGTATAATTATTTCCCATACCCGTCACCCGACAAGGTATGTGGTTACCCGCGGGTAAAAATACCCGCATTTACAACACATCAATTGAGTAGAAAATAGTTGTAAAAAGCAATATATAATCATAAATTATTATTAGCAACAAAGTTCAAACAACAATGTACAACAACATATTGTAACAACAACACATTCTCATAAACAAAAATAGTTGCCTATAAAGTGACACATAAAAATGTTAAAAAACAACACATAATCATAAATAACAACACATAGGCATACACTCTAAGTTCAGAAAATCACGATAAATTACAGAGATAATTTGACTACACATTAGAGTTTTTACCTAGCGTGATTAGGAGGGGAAAATTGATACATTAGGATATTAACGGAAACCAACTTGTCAATATTTTAGATGGGTACATGGGTATGCGGGCATGGGTTATACGATCCCATACCCGTACCCTTTCTACCCGATGGGTATGATATTTTCCCATTTAAGTACCCATGGGTAAATTTTTATCCCGTACCCTTACCCTAATAGAGTTTTTAGCCGCAGGGTACGCGGGTAATGGTTACCCATTGCCATCCCTACATGTGGGTGGACTGAGGCACCTGGGGTATCCAGTGATTGCTTGTTTTTTTGGAAATCCTGGGGTATCCGTGTGATCTTCCTATGGACCGCCACCCAGGCTCAAAGGGAACTGAGATTATTCATGCTAGAAACTTCCGTGTGCAGCCACAAGCTATTATGGGCTCTAGCATAGTTGAGTAACTTACGTGAAGCTCTTGAAGAGGTAGATCAGCAGGTAGTGGGTTTTGTAGGTTTGGTATGGTCTACCCGGAGTAGAGAGTTAATGTTTCTAAAAGACTGTGTCTCGGTCATCGGTTTCTCAAACACAATGTAGTGCGAGAAATCCAACGGAGGCGATCGAGTCTTGTGGGGAAAAGTGCGCAAACCTCTGCAGAGTGTACAAACTAATCATGGTTAGCCGTGCCCCCGGTTATGGACAATTTGAGTATCTAGTACTTGAGTATTCACATGTATCTCAACACTCTTAATTAATATTGTTGGGTTGTTAATGACTTTAATTTGGGATTGAGAGGGGGTTTACCTTCTCGATATTTTATCAACCACCATGATAGTTAAATTAAAATTTATTCCTTTATTGTAGGGAAAAATTTGCTTTCCGCAAAACTATAACCCTAGAGCTTTCCACCAGCCATATATGCATGTAGTGATAGTATTATTCTGTTTCTACTCTACTGTGTTATACTGCCAGCATATTCCATGTGCTGACCCGTTTTCAGGCTGCAACATACTATGTTGCAGAATTTTCAGACAAGGATTAAGGTTCGTTAGGTCGTTGCCGTGCAGCTCAGCTATGCCGTTGGAGTTGATGGACTCACTTTATCTTCCAAGCCTTCCGCTATTATCGCATTAGATGGCCTTAAGCCATATTATTGTAATAAGTTCTCTTTTGAGACATTCGATGTAATAAGTGTGTGATTGCTACTCTGTTATAAATCCTTCAAGTACTGTGTGTGTCAGCATTACTGATCCAGGGATGACACTGAGGCACAGAGACTTGACCATTTGAGGTCGGGTCGCTACAAGATGGTATCAGAGCACACGCTGAGTGTAGGACACGACCACTAAGATAAACCATAGGTCACTCTTCTCTACTCATTTCTGACTCCTCACCCTTTTCCACTCTTTAGGATGACGGAGAAGAAGAACAAGTTCGCACAACCGGATGTGGATACACCTTTTGGACGCCACTTGAAGGAAGTCACTAGGTACTTGAACATTGGAATACCTAGCTTCACCAGGACGTACAACGCCACCTTACCAGAATAAGAGCGTTGGATGATTCAAGTACAAGTTCTAGGAAGAACGTTCTTGCCAACTTCTAAACCCATAGAATTTTCTTTCGAAGCACCAACCTGGAGTCTATGCAAGAGCATGGCAGCCCACATTACCATGGGACGCATTGGAGAAGTATACAACAGGGAACTCAAGGACACTACATATCAGATATGTGGGCGCCGAGATGAGCAATGGGAGATGATCAGCACCAGGAAGGATAGATCTGTCGCAGCTTTTATCCAGGAGCTAAACCAGCACATTCGATGCCAGGAGAACCAGATGTGCGCCGACATGATGGAATTGAAGAAGGCAAAGACTAGGATCATCGAGCTGGAAGAAGAACTCAAGTTCACACGTGATGGATATGAGGAGGAAATCAAGACGCTACTGGAGAAGAACGACGACCAGGTTAATAAGATCGGGATATTCATGGGAGGACCGGCACCGGGAGACGAAGATGACGACCCCACCTGCCCGGACAACTACATCATCATCGACGACACTGATTATGATCCGAGTGATGATGACTATGAAGACGAAGCTGGAGCAGACATCATGGAATCTTCCACCGATCAAAATTTCTAGATGACCACCATATAATATTAGTAATTTTCCCCATGTATCAAGTAGTAGTGGAGCACTTTTGCGATAGTTTTAGACCGATGTATGCCCTTGCTTGATTGATTGAATGAAATGATTGTGTTTGTGTCATATGCATATGGGTAGTGCTTCCCCAGTAGACCTTTTCCTCTATTCTAATATCTTCCATATAAACCCCTCAGATGCCTCCAAGACGTGACACCGGTTTTGCTTTCCCACCGGAGCTCACCCAGTTGATCCAGCAGCAGAATGCTTTGACAGTTGCTAGTTCAGAACCAGGGCAACAACAATAACAACAACAACAACAACCCACCACCAGTGGACAATCTAGCCCGTTTTCTAAGGTTACAGCCGCCGGTGTTCTCCAGTAGCATCGAGCCAATAGTTGCAGATGATTGGCTACGCTGTATCGGAAGGGAGTTAACCACCGCAGGGTGCACGGATGCGGAGAAGGTGCGCTTTGCCGCACACCAACTGGATGGACCCGCAGCAGCATGGTGGGAGAATTTCACAACCACCTACCCTGCCGACACTGTCACATGGGCTCAGTTTCAGCAGGCCTTTCGTACTGCCCATGTTTCCACTGGAGCTATGCAGATGAAGAAGCTGGAGTTTTGCAACTTACGCCAGGGGAACCGTACTGTTGGCCAGTACGTGGATGATTTTAGCAAGTTATCACGCTATGCCCCTGATGATGTGGCCACCGATGCCGCAAAACAGGAGAAGTTTATGGAAGGGTTGAATGATGAGATGAGCATGCAGTTGATGGTGGCAACCTTTAACAACTACCAGGAGTTGGTAGATAAAGCTCTTATGATTGAAGGGAAGCAGCAGCAGATTGAGAGCCGTAAGAGGAAGTATGGACAAGGGAAGTATAATGCAGGAGCCCAGCAGAAGCCTCGCTTAACCCCGAATTCGGGAGGACTCCTTCATAACCACGGAGGACATAACCACCCTAGAGGAGGATTGCATAATCATAATGGCGCTAAGACCGGAAACGGGAACGGAGATAACAATAATCACTCCAATCCAGCCACACCCGCCAAGAGAGACCTAAGTCAAGTTACTTGTTATAAGTGCGAGAAGACAGGGCACTATGCCAATGATTGTCCTGAAGGAAGGAATGGAAATGGAAACGGGAGCGCTGGAAAGAAGCCTAACCCATTCAACAAAGGACAAGTGAACCACGTTAACGTGGAGGAGGTTAAAGAACAGCCGGACGCGGTAATAGGTAAGTTTTTGGTTAAGTCATTTACCGCTCTTATTCTTTTTGATACTGGTGCATCGCATTCATACATATCAAGGGGATTCGTGGATAAGTTTAACCTACCAACCCAAACCCTGAGGACCCCTCTTTTAGTGAGCTCGCCTGGAGCAGAGCGTATGGCTAGCCGAAGGTGCAACCAGATACCCCTAACCATTGGGACGCATGTTTTTCCGTCTGACCTAATTATCTTGGAGTCACAAGGATTGGATGTGATATTAGGTATGGACTGGATGTCAAGGTATGGAGGAAGTATTGACTGCGCTAGTAAGTCAATTTATCTCACCACCCCGGAGGGAAAAAGGATTAAGTATGTATCTAGGCATGTTCCTAGGAGGAACCAAGTGAATGCCCTCATGGGAGTTGTTCAGGAGGAAGTGCCAGTAGTAAAGGATTACCCGGATGTTTTCCCAGAAGAGTTACCCGGCATGCCACCGGATAGAGACATTGAGTTTCTGATAGAGCTATTTCCAAGTACAGGGCCCATATCCAAGAGACACTATCGGATGCCCGCAAATGATCTGGAGGAAATTAAGAAGCAGATCAAGGAGTTGTTGGAGAAAGGTTATATTCGAAGGAGTTCATCACCTTGGGGAGCTCCAGTACTGTTGGTGGAGAAGAAGGATAAATCCCTAAGGATGGTTGTTGATTATCGAGCCTTGAACGAAGTAACCATTAAGAACAAGTATCCACTATTGATGATCAATGATCTGTTTGATCAGCTGCAAGGAGCTAAGGTGTTTTCGAAGATTGATCTATGATCAGGATACCATCAGTTGAAGATCCGAGAGAAGGATATACCAAAGATAGCGTTCACTACGCGGTATGGATTATACGAGTATACGGTCATGTCGTTTGGACTGACAAACGCCCCTGCCTATTTCATGAGTGTGATGAACAAAGTGTTCATGGAGTATTTGGACAAGTTTGTTGTGGTGTTTATCAATGATATTATGGTGTACTCGAAGAATGAAGAGGAGCACAAGGAGCATTTGCGATTAGTTCTCGAGAAACTCAGGGAACACCAGTTATACGCCAAGTTCAGCAAGTGCGAATTTTGGTTGAAAGAGGTTGGATTTCTTGGGCATGTTATATCAGGAGAAGGTATAGCAGTAGACCCCAGCAAGGTTCAGTCGGTCACTGAATGGTTGGCACCCACTTCAGTTGGCGAGATCCGCAGTTTCCTTGGACTCGCTGGATATTACCGGAGATTCATTGAGAATTTTTCCAAGCTGGCAAAACCAATGATTGAACTGTTGAAGAAGGATAATAAGTTTATTTGGACGGAAGATTGCGAGGCAAGTTTCCAGGAGTTGAAGAAACATTTGACTACGGCCCCAGTACTAACGTTGCCAGATATACATAAGGAGTTTCAAGTATATTGCGACGCCTCACGATTGGGACTGGGATGTGTGCTCATGCAGGATGGGAAAGTTGTTTCGTATGCCTCACGACAACTGAAGCCCCACGAGTTGAACTATGCCACCCATGATTTGGAGTTAGCAGCTGTAGTGCATGCATTAAAGACTTGGAGACATTAGCTTATTGGGAACCGTTGTGATGTGTACACGGATCATAAGAGTTTGAAATATATCTTCACTCAAAAGGAGCTGAACCTTAGGCAGAGAAGATGGTTGGAACTTATAAAGGACTACGATATGAAGCTACACTATCATCCAGGGAAGGCCAATGTTGTAGCAAACGCTTTAAGCCGAAAGAGTTATGCTAACATACTTGAAAGTAAGGGATTGCCAAAGGAGCTAGCTGAGGATATCATGGAACTTTGATTGGAGATTGCTCCACGAGGTTTCATTGCAACAATGGAGGTTCAGTCGACCTTGTTAAACAAAATTCGAGAAGCTCAGAAGGAGGACAAAGAGATTGCGGAAATAAAGGAGAAGATGAGCGAAGGAAAGGCCAAAGGTTTTCGCGAAGATGAGCACGATACCTTATGGTTTGAGGACCAAGTTTATGTGCCCAATAACCCAGAGATCAGGAAGTTAATACTTCAGGCGGCTCATGACTCACCATACTCAATACACCGCGGGAACACCAAGATGTACTTGGATTTAAAGGAACGCTTCTGGTGGACCGGTATGAAGAAGGATATTGCTGAGTATGTAGCCGTATGTGATGTATGTCAAAGAGTGAAGGCAGAACATCAGAAGCCAGCAGGACTATTGCAGCCTATGCCGATACCCGGATGGAACTGGGATAAACTTGGCATGGACTTTATCACCGGACTACCCAGGACAAAAGCAGGATATGACTCAATATGGGTAGTAGTGGATCGCTTGACCAAAGTGGCTCATTTTATTCCGGTGAAAACCACTTATACAAGTGCAAAGTTGGCCAAAATATATATGTCCAGGATCGTATGTTTGCATGGAGTTCCGAGGAGCATTGTATCAGATAGAGGGACGCAGTTTACTTCAAAGTTTTGGCATCAGTTACACCAGACTTTGGGTACGAGATTGGAGTTCAGTACAGCATTCCACCCGTAGACAGATGGACAGACCAAGAGAGTCAACCAGATACTGGAAGATATGTTGAGAGCTTGTGCGCTAGACTATGGATCTAGTTGGGATGACAATTTTCCCTACGCTGAATTCTCGTACAACAACAGCTACCAAGCCAGTTTGAAGATGGCACCATTCGAAGCTTTGTATGGACGTAGATGTAGAACACCATTGATGTGGGACGAGGTAGGAGACCGACAGCTGTTTGGACCAGACTTGATCAAAGAGTCTAAGGAGAAGGTTAAGTTGATTCGGGATAGATTGAAGATAGCTCAGTCCAGGCAGAAAAGTTATGTAGACTCTAAACGCAAGGAGGTTACCTATGAAATCGGAGATAGAGCATATCTGCGAGTATCACCCTTGCGAGGGGTGAAATGATTCGGAGTTAAGGGAAAATTAGCCCCGAGGTTTGTAGGACCATATCGTGTTTTGGAAAGGATGGGAGAAGTTGCCTACAAGTTGGAATTACCTGAGGGATTGTCAGGAGTTCACGATGTGTTCCACGTCTCACAGATGAAGAAGTGCCATGCTGAGATGGCCGATATACCGTTAAGAGATACCGTACCCTTGGAGGCAATTTAGCTGGACGGTGATTTGACGTATGAGGAGAAACCAGTTAAGATTCTTGAGTTTGCCAGCCGAGTCACTCGCAGCAAGGTTAGCAAATTTTGTAAAGTTCAGTGGAGCCACCATACCGAGGATGAAGCCACCTGGGAACAAGAGGATGATCTTCGCAAGGACCACCCGCACCTATTTTCTGACCAACCCGAATCTCGAGGGCGAGATTCATCTTAAGGGGGGTAGGTTTGTAATATCCCAAATTTTCAAATTTGGATTGTTATACATAGATCATCCATGCATATCATATTTTATTGTGTTTCCGTTCCGAAATCCTCGAAATCCTAAGCAACTCAAGGACCCTCGGAGAGAGTTGGGGATTTCCCAATTTTTCATATTTGATTTTGTATCAAATAGTGAAACGAGGATTTTTGATTTTAATCATTTTTCTCTCCGAAAAATATTTCTTATAAAAATATATGAAAGGGGATAATATGACTTCTCCAAAACAATTGAAATATTGGAGGAAAATTGTTAAAATCATTTGTTTGTTTCTGTTTGAGTTTATTTGGATTTTATTTGCATTAGAAACATATGCACGTTTTTAAAATTGCATTTTAGGGCCAAGAAGATGTTCATCTCGTTCTAAATATTTTATTTAGACAATGAAAATTTGTTTTGGCATTTTTATGTTTTTATTTCATTTTATAGGATTTATTTTTCTGTCGGCGTAATTATTAAAAAAAAAACTTCCAACGCCGACTGGGCCGAAGCCCAGCCGAGCCGGCCCACCTCCCCGCGCGCGCCGTCTCCCACCAGGAGACCGAGCCGCCGCCACCTCGGACGAGGAGTCCGGCCAGGACTCCTCCTCGCCGCCGCCTTGGCCCCTCCTCCA
>NC_041383.1:602874913-602966694 GCF_002162155.2 Triticum dicoccoides
GCCTCCGCGCCTCGCCACCGCCGCTTGCCGCCCCGCCGCCGCCAAGCCCCGCCGCCCCGAGAGCCGCCACCCTGCCGCCCAACCCCGCCTCGCCGGAGCCACCTCGTCAAGGTACCGCGCCGAACCGTCGCCGCCGGTTTTTTTTAAAAAAACCGTTCGGTTTTTTTAGAAACCCTAGATAGGTTTTTTAGATTCGGTTCACCGGCTTTCTCCGTTCGTTTATTTAATGGACGTTCGTCCGTACGTTCGTTTAAACGAACGATTCTCTTCCGTTAGTTACAGATAACGAACGCTCGTTCAATAGTCTGTTCCTCAGATTTCTTTTATCGGATTTATCCGCGATTATTTTTCAGTCGCGATTTCTGATCCGATCTTAATTTCTGTTTTTCTTCAGGCTTGTTAGTCGGATTCAGGTGTTTCAAACGCCTAGAGTTTCGTCTTGAGACTCTCTTTCTGTTTAATCAACTTAAACAAAGTTTTGGTACTGTAAAATTTGACCTTAGTTCAGATTAGTAAATGGATCTTGTTTCTTTTGCCGTTTGAGTTTCGTTGCTCCGTTTGGTTTGATTCTTTTTGCAAACTAGAGTTCTTATGTTGAACTCTCTGGTCAATCTCTTTCATTTGGAGTTTTACTTGTGCATCTTTGCTAGTTGCTTATGTATGTTACTGTTTGTTTGTGATAGAATTCCCGGAGTGCGAAGCATGTTACTACGAGTCTCTAGGATTCACGGATCGTCAGCAAGGCAAGTAACACATTGATCATACTCTTTCCATACCCAGTTTTCATTGCATTAGTTAAATCCTCAAACATTGCATGATTAGGATGTCTTCAATATGTGGGTTGGGAAGTAGTTGCTGAGGTAGAACCTATTGCCCTGTTTCATATCAAACCCTTGGGAGTTACTTCTACGCGTTGCTTATATTGCCATGCTATGCTCGTAGACGTGGATTGGGTTTGAGTGATTTCCATGACAGATGTGATATTTTTAATTAATGGTTTACTTAAGGTGGGAACTTAAATACACATCTGGGTGGATTGAGGCACCTGGGGTATCCAGTGATTGTCTGTTTTGTTTGGAAATCCTGGGGTATCCGTGTGATCTTCCTATGGACCGCCACCCAGGCTCAAAGGGAACTGAGATTATTCATGCTAGAAACTTCCGTGTGCAGCCACAAGCTATTATGGGCTCTAGCATAGTTGAGTAACTTACGTGAAGCTCTTGAAGAGGTAGATCAGCAGGTAGTGGGTTTTGTAGGTTTGGTATGGTCTACCCGGAGTAGAGAGTTAATGTTTCTAAAAGACTGTGTCTCGGTCCTCGGTTTCTCAAACACAATGTAGTGCGAGAAATCCAATGGAGGCGATCGAGTCTTGTGGGGAAAAGTGCGCAAACCTCTGCAGAGTGTACAAACTAATCATGGTTAGCCGTGTCCCCAGTTATGGACAATTTGAGTATCTAGTACTTGAGTATTCACATGTATCTCAACACTCTTAATTAATATTGTCGGGTTGTTAATGACTTTAATTTGGGATTGAGAGGGGGTTTACCTTCTCGATATTTTATCAACCACCATGATAGTTAAATTAAAATTTATTCCTTTATTGTAGGGAAAAATTTGCTTTCCGCAAAACTATAAACCTAGAGCATTCCACCGGCCATATATGGATGTAGTGATAGTATTATTCTTTTTCTACTCTATTGTGTTATACTGCCAGCATATTCCATGTGCTGACCCGTTTTCGGGCTGCAACGTATTATGTTGCAGACTTTTCAGACGAGGAGTAAGGTTCGTTAGGTCGTTGTCGTGCAGCTCAGCTATGCCGTTGGAGTTGATGGACTCACTTTACCTTCCAAGCCTTCCGCTATTATCGCATTAGATGGCCTTAAGCCATATTATTGTCATAGGTTCTCTTTTGAGACATTCGATGTAATAAGTGTGTGATTGCTACTCTGTTATAAATCCTTCGAGTATTGTGCGTGTCAGCATTACTGATCCAGGGATGACACTGAGGCACAGAGACTTGACCGTTTGAGGTCGGGTCGCTACACGAGGCTCCCACGACCGACTTCTTTCGCCTATATAAGTCCACGTACCCTAAAAACATCGAATAAGAAGATAGACCGGGAGTTCCGCCGCCGCAAGCCTCTGTAGCCACCAAAAACCTCTCGGGAGCCCGTTCCGGCACCCTGCCGGAGGGGGAATCCCTCACCGGTGGCCATCTTCATCATCCCGGCGCTATCCATGACGAGGAGGGAGTAGTTCACCCTCGGGGCTGAGGGTATGTACCAGTAGCTATGTGTTTGATCTCTCTCTCTCTCGTGTTCTCTCTATGGCACGATCTTGATGTATCGCGAGCTTTGCTATTATAGTTGGATCTTATGATGTTTCTCCCCCCTCTACTCTCTTGTGATGAATTGAGTTTTCCTCTTGAAGTTATCTTATTGGATTGAGTCTTTAAGGATTTGAGAACACTTGATGTATGTCTTGCCGTGCTTATCTGTGGTGACAATGGGATATTCACATGATCCACTTGATGTATTTATTGGTGATCAACTTGCGGGTTCCGCCCATGAACCTATGCATAGGGGTTGGCACGCGTTTTCGTCTTGACTCTCCGATAGAAACTTTGGGGCAATCTTTGAAGTACTTTGTGTTGGTTGAATAGATGAATCTGAGATTGTGTGATGCATATCGTATAATCATGCCCACGGATACTTGAGGTGACAATGGAGTATCTAGGTGACATTAGGGTTTTGGTTGATTTGTGTCTTAAGGTGTTATTCTAGTATGAACTCTATGATATATTGAACGGAAAGAATAGCTTCATGTTATTTTACTACGAACTCTTGAATAGATAGAACAGAAAGGATAACTTTGAGGTGGTTTCGTACCCTACCATAATCTCTTTGTTTGTTCTCCGCTATTAGTGGCTTTGGAGTGACTCTTTGTTGCATGTTGAGGGATTGTTATATGATCTATCTATGTTATTATTGTTGAGAGAACTTGCACTAGTGAAAGTATGAACCCCATGCCTTGTTTCCTACCATTGCAATACCGTTTACGCTCACTTTATCATTAGTTACCTTGCTGTTTTTATATTTTCAGATTACAAATACTCATATCTGCCATCCATATTGCACTTGTATCACCATCTCCTCGCTGGACTAGTGCACCTATACAATCTACCATTCTATTGGGTGTGTTGGGGACACAAGAGACTCTTTGTTATTTGGTTGCAGGGTTGTTTGAGAGAGACCATCTTCATCCTATGCCTCCCACAGATTGATAAACCTTAGGTCATCCACTTGAGGGAAATTTGCTACTGTCCTACAAACTTGTGCACTAGCAGGCCCAACAACGTCTACAAGAAGAAGGTTGTGTAGTAGACATCAAGCTCTTTTCTAGCGCCGTTGCCAGGGAGGCTAGGTAAGCGGCACTCACACCCCGTCAACTAAGCTCTTTTCTGGCGCCGTTGCCAGGGAGGTGAGTGCTTGAAGGTATATCTTTAGATCTTGCAATCGAATGTTTTTGTTTGTTGTTCTATCACTAGTTTAGTTTATAAAACAAAAAGTACAAAAAATGGAATTGAGTCTTTCTCATAAGCTTCATCTTTTTAATATCTTTCGTGAGTTTGATGAAAAGGGAAATTGTGCTCAAGTGCTAGAAGAAGAAGTCTATAGAATGTTTGATACTAAATCTTTGAATGATGAGCATGATTGCAATGTTGTTAGTATGAATTCCTTGAATATCCATGATGCTAATGATATGAAAAGCCACAAGCTTGGGGATGCTATGTTTGATGAAGATGATATTTTTTGTCCCCCAAGTTTTGTTGAGAAAATTTATTATGATGAAAGCATGCCTCCTATTTATGATGATTATATTGATGAAAGTGGGTTTGGAAGAGTGTCAACTTTAGGAAGTAGTGATCCCACTATTTTGGAGGATGTTGAATCTTATTGTGATGAACATGAAAGTGGATTTGGAAGAGTGTCAACTTTATTTAGTGATGATTCCACTATTTCAGAAGAGGTTCCAATTGATTATGAGAACAAAGTTGCTATCTATGATGATTATTGTGATGACTTGTATGCTATTAGGAATAATGATAACCATGAAACTTATCATCATGATTTTAGTTTTCAACTGGATTATGCCTCACATGATAATTATTTTGTTGAGTTTGCTCCCACTACTATTCATGAGAAGAAATTTGCTTATGTGGAGAGTAGTAAAAATTCTATGCAAGTAGATCATGAAAAGAATGCTTTAGGTGCTGGTTATATTGTTGAATTCATTCATGATGCTACTGAAAATTATTGTGAGGGAGGAACATATGCTTGTAGGAATTGCAATAATATCAAGTTTCCTCTCTATGTGTTGAAAATCTTGAAGCTATGCTTGTTTTACCTTCCTATGCTAGTTGATTATTGTTCCCATAGGTTGTTTGCTCACAAAATCCCTATGCATAGGAAGTGGGTTAGACTTAAATGTGCTAGTCATATGCTTCATGATGCTCCCGTTATGTTTCAATTCTTATCTTTTATGTGAGCATCATCGTCATCATCATGCCTAGCTAGAAAGGCATTAAAGAAGAGCGCTTGTTGGGAGACAACCCAATATTTACCCTTCCTGTTTTTGTGTGTTCACATGATTGTGCTACTGTAGTAATCATTTTTTATAGCTTTTGTTTCAATAAAATACCAAGATCTGAAATTCTTAAATGAGAGAGAGTCTTCACATAGTTACATAATTATTTAGCTACTCATTGATCTTCACTTATATCTTTTTGGAGTAGTTTGTCATTTACGCGTGTGCTTCACTTATATCCTAGGAGTAAATTGTTGAATGAATTGATTGTCATAAATCTGAAATTATATATGTCTCATTTGCTTAGCCCATGGGGAGTAATGACTTCACATCTAAGAAGTAGAGGTTGTAAATTTATTGAAGGTTAGCAAGAATTGTATTGGTCATTTGAACAATTCATGAAAGAATATTGAAGGAAGAGAGATTTCACATATAAATATACTATCTTAGACATCTTTTATAATTGTGAGCACTCATTAAGTATGACATGCTAAAGAGTTGATGTTGGACAAGGAAGACAACGTAATGGGTTATGTTTTCTCACATCTCAGTTAAAGTATATTGCCATGGATCATTCAAACATGTTGAGCTTGCCTTTCCTCCTCATGCTAGCCAAAATTCCTTGCACCAAGTAGAGATACTACTTGTGCTTCCAAATATCCTTAAACCCAGTTTTTGCCATGAGTGTCCACCATACCTACCTATATGTGGTATTTACCTGCCGTTCCAAGTAAATTTGCATGTGCCAAACTCTAAACCTTCAAATAATAATCTGTTTTTGTATGCCCGAATCGCTCATGTAGCGACTAGGGGATGTCAATATCTTCCATGCTAGGTGGGTTATTCTCAAGATGAGTGGACTCCGCTCATCATGCACGAGAAAAATGGCTGGTAACCGGGATGCCCAGTCCCATGATCAAAAGATCAAAATCAAATCAAAAATAGTTGCAAACAAAACTCCCCCAGGTTTGATGTTAGTTGGAGGCACCCGTTGTTCCGGGCAAGCCATGGATTGATGATTGTTGGTGGAGGGGGAGTAAAAACGTTTACCATTCTGTTTGGGAACCGCCTATAATGTATGTAGTATGGAAGATATTGGGAACTCTTGGTTGTTATGTTGACAATGAGATCATACCTCTCAAAAATATTTATCTTTGTTTCAAAATTGAGCTCTGGCACCTCTACAAATCCCTGCTTCCCTCTGCGAAGGGCCTATCTTTTACTTTATGTCTTTTACTTTATGCAAGAGTCAAGGTGATCTTCACCTTTCCCTTTTTCATTTTATCCTTTGGCAAGCATCTCGTGTTGGAAAGATCATGATATATATATCCAATTGAATGTAAGTTAGCATGAACTATTATTGTTGACATCACCCAAAGGTGAATACGTTGGGAGGCAACACTATAAGCCCCTATATTTCTTAGTGTCCGATTGAAACTCCATAACCATTAGTATTGCGTGAGTGTTAGCAATTGTAGAAGACTATATGATAGTTGAGTATGTGGAGTTTGCTAAATCAAAGCTCTGACATAGACCCTTCCTGAAAATAATATGAATTGTAATTGTTTGATGACTGAGAATGAAGTTTGCTAGTTTTCAAGAAAGTTTATGGTCTATGCTTTAACATGTGAATTGCTTGTTACTTGATCGTGAGAAGTTTTATGAGATGAACTACTGTTATGACATATAATCGTGCTAGAAAGATGATTGAAATTATCATTGATCAAACTTGTGCACCTTCTAGCATTCACACTTCATAAATTCTTTCTTTTATCATTTACCTACTCGAGGACGAGTAGGAATTAAGCTTGGGGATGCTGATACGTCTCCAACGTATCTATAATTTATGAAGCATTCATGCTTTTTTATTATCTGTTTTGAATGATTACGCGCTTTATTATACACTTTTATATTACTTTTGGGAAACCTACTAACTGGAGGCCCAGTCCATATTGTTGTTTTATTGCCTGTTTTAGTATTTCGAAGAAAAGGAATATCAAACGGAGTCCAAACAGAATGAAACCTTCGGTAGAGTGATTTTTGGAAAGTATATGATCCGGGAGACTTGGAGTTCAAGCCAGGGAAGGTTCGAGGAAGCCAGGAGATAGGAGGGCGGCCCCCTGTCTCCTGGGCCCCTTGAGGCTCCCCCGACCGACTTCTTTCGCCTATATAAGTCCATGTACCCTAAAAACATCGAAGAAGAAGATAGATTGGGAGTTCCGCCGCCGCAAGCCTCTGTAGCCACCAAAAACCTCTCGGAAGCCCATTTCGGCACCCTGCCGGAGGGGGAATCCCTCACCGGTGGCCATCTTCATCATCCCGGCGCTATCCATGACGAGGAGGGAGTAGTTCACCCTCGGGGCTAAGGGTATGTACCAGTAGCTATGTGTTTGATCTCTCTCTCTCTCTCTCTCTCTCTCTCGTGTTCTCTCTATGGCACGATCTTGATGTATCGCGAGCTTTGCTATTATAGTTGGATCTTATGATGTTTCTCCCCCCTCTACTCTCTTGTGATGAATTGAGTTTTCCTCTTGAAGTTATCTTAATGGATTGAGGCTTTAAGGATTTGAGAACACTTGATGTATGTCTTGTCGTGCTTATCTGTGGTGACAATGGGATATTCACGTGATCCATGTGATGTATGTTTTGGTGATCAACTTGCAGGTTCCGCCCATGAACCTATGCATAGGGGTTGGCACACGTTTTCATCTTGACTCTCCGGTAGAAACTTTGGGGCACTCTTTGAAGTACTTTGTGTTGGTTGAATAGATGAATCTGAGATTGTGTGATGCATATCGTATGATCATGCCCACGGATACTTGAGGTGACAATGGAGTATCTAGGTGACATTAGGGTTTTGGTTGATTTGTGTCTTAAGGTGTTATTCTAGCATGAACTCTATGATAGATTGAACGGAAAGAATAGCTTCATGTTATTTTACTACGAACTCTTCAATAGATAGAACAGAAAGGATAACTTTGAGGTGGTTTCGTACCCTACCATAATATCTTCGTTTGTTCTCCGCTATTAGTGGCTTTGGAGTGACTCTTTGTTGCATGTTAAGGGATTGTTATATGATCTATCTATGTTATTATTGTTGAGAGAATTTGCACTAGTGAAAGTATGAACCCCATGCCTTGTTTCCTACCATTGCAATACCGTTTGCGCTCACTTTTATCATTAGTTACCTTGCTGTTTTTATATTTTCAGATTACAAATACTCATATCTACCATCCATATTGCACTTGTATCACCATCTCTTTGCCTAACTAGTGCACCTATACAATCTACCATTGTATTGGGTGTGTTGGGAACACAAGAGACTCTTTGTTATTTGGTTGCAGGGTTGTTTGAGAGAGACCATCTTCATCCTACGCCTCCCACAGATTGATAAACCATAGGTCATCCACTTGAGGGAAATTTGCTACTGTCCTACAAACCTGTGCACTTGCAGGCCCAACAACGTCTACAAGAAGAAGGTTGTGTAGTAGACATCAGGGAGCATCATGGAATTGGCAATGGAGATGTGTTGGTGATGACGAAGATCGAAGATCCTCCTCTCCGGAGCCCCAAACGGACTTGGCCTCCCGATGAAGAACAGGAGACGGCGGCGGCTCCGTCTCATGAATCGTGATAATTCTTTCTCCCTGATTTTTTTCCGCAAATATGGGATTTTATAGTGTTGGTTTGAGGGTCAGCGGGCCACCAGGTGGGCAGCACCCACCAGGGCGTGCCTGGGGGGGGGGGTTGCACGCCCTGGTGGATTGTGCCCACCCAGGTGCCCCCCTCAGGTACCTCCTGGATCCAGAAATTCTCTTATTTGATATAAAAAATCCTCGCAAAGTTTTGTTCCATTCCGAGAACTTTTATTTGTGCATAAAAATAACACCATGGTAGTTCTGTTGAAAACAGCGTTAGTTCGGGGTTAGTTTCATTCAAATCATGTAAATTAGAGTCTAAAACAAGAGGAAAATCGTTAGGAAAAGTAGATATGTTGGAGACATATCAACTCCCCCAAGCTTAAACATTTGCTTGTCCTCAAGCAATTCAATTGATAAACTGAAAGTGAAAAAGAAAAACTTTTACGAACTCCTTTGCTCTTGTTTCACAAATAAGCTTAAGCGGCACCCAGGTTTTCAGCAAGTATTATAACTAACCATGTCGACAATAACTCTTAAAAATTATATTAACTCTTATCAATGACATAATCAACTATAGAGCAATAATAAGATAACTCAAATAGCAAAACTTTTTCAAAACAACCATGATATGATATGACAATAGTGGTGTCTCGCTAGCCCTTTCTGGGACCGCAAAACATAAATGCAGAGCACCCCCAAAGTTCAAGCAGCGACTAAACATTGTAATTCATGGTAGAAAAGATCCAGTCATGATGCACCCAACATTATCTATACACAATGCATCAGCATGACAGCAGTGCTCTCAGGTTCTGGCGCTTATTTGATAAGGTGATGACACAACATAAAAGTAAATGGATAGTCCCTTCGCAGAGGGAAGTAGTGACTTGTAGAGGTGCCAGGGCTCAAGTTTTTAAAATAGAGGTAAATGATATTTTGACACATGCACCCTTCTTATTTACTTCACGACCATCAGTTATCAATATCTTCCATGCAAGCACGCTAGTGGCGGTTCCCAAGCGGAAATGTAAAGGTTGTGACTCCATTGGGAATTTTTGTTTGATTGTTTGTAAGCTCTTTTCTTTTTGCAATTTGGGACTGGCCATCCCTATTACCGCCCTTTTCTCGTGCGATGGCAAGTGAATAAACACTCAACCTAAGAATAACCCGCTTAGCATGGAAGATACCGACTACCTCCTGTCGTTCCATGAACGATCCAGGCACACAAAAAGGATATTTATTTGAAGTTTTTAGAGGTGGCACATGCAAATTTACTTAGGATGTCAGGGTAATACCGCATATAGGTAGGTATGGTGGACTCATCTGGAAAGACTTGGGTTTCAGGTTTTTGGATGTACAAGCAGAGTTCACACTTAGTACAGGCGAAGGCTAGCAAATAGGTTGAGAAGCGGCCAGCTAGAGAGCAACAACGGTCATGAACATGCATTATGCATAAGTAACATTGGATACTAGCATGAGTAGGATATGAACACCATGAACATAAATATCATAGAGGTTATGTTGGTTTTGATTCAACTACATGCATGAACATGTGCCAAGTCAAGCCACTCAAACATTGAGAGGAGGACACCATATAATCATACTACATCACAATCATTTTAACGCAATATTGATATCCAAGATAAGTCATTATTCACTCCTAGCTACTTAGGCATGGCATGAGAAACTATAATCTCTAATTGTCATTGCAAACATGTTTGATCATAATAAGCTGAAGCATGGATACTAGGTTAAACATATTTACAAAAATAGAACAAGTCAAGTTCATACCCGTTTCTCTCTACCACTGCCAGTTCATCTAATATCGTCATTATTGCCTTTCACTTGCATGGCCAAACGGCTTGAAATAATAATAGTGCAAGAGTGTTGTGGACTAGGCTGGAATCTGCAAACATTTTATTCAAGAGGAGAAGACAAGGTAATATGGGCTCTTTGATATATCAACAATAATGTAAATGAGAGCCACTCAACATTTTCATCATGGTCTTCTCCTTGGTATGACTCAATTAAGGAAAAAGAAATTCATAGAAACACACTGAAATATTTTTGGAGTTTTTGGTTTTTCGAAAGCAAGCAAGCGAAAAAGGGAAAAGCAAAGGCGAGAAAAACTATTTACACAGGAAAGCTCCCAACAAGTAAAAGAAGAACAATGAAATCTATTTGGGTTTTCTTTTTAGTACTACAACAATTTAAACTAGGAAGAAAAATAAAAAAGAAGCAAGAAACATATTTTTGGGATTTTCTCAAAGTTTTTCAAAGACACAAGAAGAAAGCAAGAAAATAAATTAAACATGGATGATACAATGAAAAAGTGTGGACACCGACAACTGGAATGAAATGTGCAAACATGAATGTAATGTTGGTGGGAATATGTACTCCCCAAAGCTTAAGCTTTTGGCCTAACTTGGTACTCACCGGTCGTAGAAGCCGTGAGGTCCAATGTTGAAGTGTTGGGGAGGAGGCACCATAGGGTCCCACTGCTGGGGCTCCGCCTGTGCCGCCGCCAGGTTGTTTCGGTAAGCGACAATTTCCTCAGGCATAACTCTATATCGGTTCCTGGCAACATAATCAAACAAAGCAGGTGCAGGCAAGGGGATAACATTACGAGTTTCCACACAAAAAACTAAGTTGTAAGGCAAGTCAATATCAGGCCGATCGACAGCAAGAAACTAATGGTCCTTCATAGATGCTCTGTCTAGGTAAACCTTGGGCAAGGGGTGATCATGGTAGCGTATCTACACATTGAAGTGAGTCGCCAAACGAGTAGCGTAAATGCCCCCATGTATTTTACCCTTGAATCTGTTAAGGTGAAGCCGACGTGCCACAATAGCTCCCAAGCTGAAAGTGTTGTCACCATAAAGTGCGCGACACCAAACAAAAAAATCCGAGGCACTAAGTGAACCCACCTTCTCTCTCGCTAGCAAGCACTTTGCGATAAATAAAGCAAAATAATGCACGGCGGGAAACTGCAAGCAAACAGTAGTGGTGCCTGATACTCCTCTCTCATCCCCCACTGTTAGAGTACTGTAAAAACCATCAAACTCTAAGGACCTAGGCTCTACCAAACCCCCATCAGAAGGAAGCATGCAAATGTCACAAAATTCAGTAAGTGGGATCTGGCGGTGTTCAGCATATAAGTTAAATGACACCTCAGGGGGATTATTCCTAGAATGGAAATGAAAGTTTGCACAAAGGAATTTGTGAGGAGATGATATTGTTCGCATTCAGCTTCGATGAAGTTGGTGAGGCCAGCATTAGTAGCATATTGGCTGAACTCTTTGGAGGATTCCAACCTCTCCCATGAACTCATTGTCCGGCTACTCACACGGTCGTAACTCCACCAACCTTGGGGTATGGAGATCATTGTCATATGACTGCCCGATAACCCCCTTGGAGTTCTTCTTGGAAGCAAACTTCCTGAAGATATTCATCTTTTTCCTATGAACAAAATTTTTAAATTTTTAGTCCACAAAATTTTCTCAACAAAACTTCACAAAATTGATAGCAACTACTCATAGGGATGTATAGAGGCCATAGCAAGCATCCAAACTACTTAGAACTCTAAGAATACAACATGCAAGCTCATGTACAGCAGCACCAAGAGTAGTTAATTATTCTAAATATAAACCACTAAAACAAAAACTAATTGGACACATGGAGGAGTCACATACCAAGCAACAAATCCCCGAAACAGTTTCAAAAATGGAGCTTCGAGCAAAGAGATCGAAATCCACGGTTTCGGGAGCAAGAACACGAGAGAGAGAGAGAGAGAGAGAGAGAGAGTGATAGTGAATTTTTTTTGTGTGAATGGAGTGGTGTGGGAGGAAGAAGTAAGTGAGGGGGACCACCAGGTGGGCAGCACCCACCAGGGCGCGCCTGGGGGTCCTGGCGTGCCGAGGTGGGTTGTGCCCACCTGGTGCACCTCCCTTTGATATTATTTGCACCAGAGATTCATAAATATTCAGAAAAAAACGTGTCAGATTTTCAAAGCATTTTGAGAACTTTATTTTGAGTCATTTTTTATTGCACGAAAAAAGCAGAAAACTGACAAAGCATGGCATTTTATTTTATTAACAACCAAAAGGTAGGGACAAAAGGTAGTGCTTACTAAATTCATCAACTTCATACCTCTAAAAAATGATCCATTAATTAGGTTGATCAAGTCTTATTAACAACCACTTTCGGTTAGCATGAAACCAAAGAACTTTCGTAAATCACTAAGTTACCTCAATGGGGATATGAATGTCCCCTACAATAAGCATTTCATATTTCTTTTTCATAGTAGGTAGAGGTAGTTGAAAACTTCCAATAGTGATTGTCGGAGATTTTTCAATAACATTAGTACCATTCACTTGGAATTGTTTCTTCGGAAAGTGCAATGTATGCTCATTACCATTGATATGAAAAGTGACCTTGCTTTTATTGCAATCAATAACAGCCCCTACGGTATTCAATAAGGGTTTACCAAGGATAATCGACATGTTTTCATCCTTGGGCATCTCAAGTATAACAAAGTCAATCAAAATAGTAACATTAGCAACAACAACGGGCACATCCTCACAAATACCGATAGGTATGGCGGTTGATTTATCATCCATTTGCAAGGATATTTCAGTAGGTGTGATTTTATTCAAATCAAGTCTTTTATATAAATAGAAAGGCATAACACTAACACCAGCTCCCAAATCACATAAAGCAGTTTTCACATAATTTATTTTATTGGAGCAAGGTATAGTTGGTATTCCCTGATCTCCATGTTTTTTAGGTACTCCATCTTTGAAAGTGTAATTAGCAAGCATAGTGGAGATTTCAGCTTCCGGTATTTTTCTCTTATTGATGATGATGTCTTTCATATACTTTGCATAAGGAGGCATTTTGAAGATGTCAGTCAAGTGAGTGCGCAGAAAGACTGGCCTAATCATTTCAGCAAAGCGTTCAAATTCTTCATCATCTTTCTTTTTAGTTGACTTAGGTGGAAAGGGCATAGGCTTTTGAACCCATGGTTCTCTTTCCTTTCCATGTTTTCTAGCAACAATGTCTCTTTTGTCATATCTTTTATTCTTACGTTGTGGGTTATCAAGATCAACAACTGGTTCTATCTCAACATCATTATCTGGTTCTTTATCATTAGGTTGAGTGTTTTCCTGAACCTCATCATTATCTTTTTCATTATTAGAAGGTGAGTGTTCATTACCAGATTGAGTTTCAGCATCAGAGATAGAAACTTCATTATCATTATCAGGAGGTTTTTCTACATCAGGTTCACTAGAGGCAGGCAAAGTCTTATCATTTTTCTTCTTCCTTTTCTTTTTAGAAGAATTAGGTGTAGTGGTGTTGTTCCTTTGAGAATCTTGTTCAATTCTCTTTGGGTATCCCTCGGGATAAAGTGGTTCCTGAGTCATTTTACCTCCTCTAGTTGCTACTCTAACGGCAAAGTCACTTATATTATTGTTCATTTCATCAAGCAACTCTCTTTGAGATTTAGCAACTTGTTCTAGTTGAGTTTGAACCATAGAGGCATGTTTTCCTACACCTCTAACATCATTTGAGATTCTAAATAATAAGTCACTTAAGCGAGCAATTATATCAGAGTTGTATTTCAATTGTTTCATAACATTTGCATTGAAGTGATCTCGCTTTCTAATGTAGTTATCAAACTCATAAAGGCATTGAGTAGGATGTTTATTACGAGTATCATTACTATCATTGAATTTCATTAAGGATTTTACCTCTACCACCTTGGGTGGTGATGGTGCTTCAAGCCCATATATTGCTTTGATAGGTGGTAAATTTTTAACATCCTCGTCCTTAATACCTTTTTCCTTCATAGATTTCTTTCCCTCTTGCATATCTTCAGGACTAAGATATAACATACCCTATTCTTCGGAGTGGGTTTAATAGGTGTTTCAGGAGGAGTCCAATCATCATAATTCTTCAATATTGTCAGGGATATACCCCACGGTATGACCCGGCAGGAGTCATAATCCGGCTTGGACTTGGTAAACCGGGGCAGTGTTAAACCAGCAGACAGTTAAGACAGATGGCTAAGACAGACGGTAAACCGGTGAGTGTTAAAACCGGCAGCGTTAAGACAGATGGTATCACCGGCAGGTGTTAAGTCAATCATAACCCGGCAGACCATGTTAAACCGGCAGACAATGTTAAACCGGCAGACAATGTTAAACCGGCAGATGTTAAGAAGCCCGGGAAGGGAAGTCAAAATAGTTTAAGTCTTAGTCCAAGATGGACTCTACATGTAACCCGCCCCTTTAGCTTATGTAAGGAGGGGCAGGGCTCCCCAAAGAGGGACAAGCAAGAAACAATCTCTAGGGCTAGACACAACTAGAGGAGAGCCGGTTTGCGGCGACTCCCTCGTGATGATAATGAGATCTAGCCTCAAACAGCATGTAGGGTTGTTACCGGATGATGTTTCCCGGGGCCCGAAGCTGTCTAAACCCTTGTCATGTGTTGTGCTTCTAAATTCCGCTCAACCCCTCTCAAACTACCACATAGATGTGTTGGCCTCACGACTAAGTCCTCACACTAAGGACATCTGATGTGTTAATTCCACGACAGTTGGCGCCCACCATGGGGCGCGCGCACGGTGGTGATGAGTTCTTGAAGGGATCTTTATAGGGATCAAAAATATCATGATGTGCTAGATGAAGAAGAATCAGCATAGAAGAAGATACATCGTCTCCGTGGCAAGCAATCGAAGGGAGATACGAGATTGAGATTAAAAAATAATTTAGGGTTTTGCGTCCGGTTTGGCCGACTCGAGACGATCTATCCAAACCGATGGGAGATTCACCGAGTCCTGCAAGCTGTCAAGTCACAGTTTCCATTGAAGCAGACAAAGGGTTGCCACTGTCCGATCCGCTGAATAAAATTGTTGCGGCTGGATTACCTGTTCAAGTTTCCGAGACTGTTTTGTGTTGCTCGTCCGCGGGGATACAAAGATAATCAAGTGGAGATCAAAACTAGTACTGCTACAGTACCGATTGATGGCTACTGTGAAGGCATCAGATCACCAGGTGATTAGACGAATCACTGCACCTGTTGCCGCCAGGCCGGGGGCAGTCTATTTCCACATAAGAATCAAATACTACTCTGCGTGGGTCACTCCGGGTCAAACTGGCCTCTGTGGTCGCTCCGGGTCAAACTGGCCTCCTCCTCTCTGTCCAAGTTGTCGTCGTCGAGGTGTAACCAGGAGAAAAGGCAAGTCCGCCTGTCTAACTCGCCTCGCCTCTGCCGTGGTTTACTACTGCTGGCAAGTCGCCGCTTGTGAAACGTTTCCGAGTCGCCCTGTCTTCAAACCGCGGCGCCGGTTTTACCTCTGCAACAGCCTGAGACTCGCCGTGGCCTGCGCCTTTAAATCGCCGCCG
Organism: Triticum dicoccoides; assembly: GCF_002162155.2. Classification (NCBI taxonomy): domain Eukaryota; kingdom Viridiplantae; phylum Streptophyta; class Magnoliopsida; order Poales; family Poaceae; genus Triticum; species Triticum dicoccoides. The sequence continues at coordinate 602,890,548 of NC_041383.1, forward strand.
CGTTGAGACTGCCATGCCGTGACTTGTTCTGGCTCCTGCCTGGGCCTAGCGACCCGCCGTGCAGCGCCCGCCGCTTCAGGAGGTCGGATCCCGCCCCTACATACCGCCACTCAGCACAACCCGTCAGCCAAGTGCTACAGGGACAGGTTCATCCCGGACCGGTCAGTGATGGACATGGACATGGCGCACTACCTGCTCACGTCTTGCCTCCTCGGCCGTGGCTTTAACCGGCCGTTAAATTGCCGTTGCGCCAAGACATCACCAAAGTCCGTCGGTGAGTTGTACCTGCCTCACATCGCTGTCAAACCGCCACTGCGGTGGCCACGGCTTCGCCCCCTCCAGCGCCGGACCCCCACGCTCCGCCCTCGTCGAAGAAGCGACCAGGCCGGAGCCTTGTTGGCCTCATCATCGTCGTCCCGTCCCTTCCATCAGCAGGAGCACAACCCTGCCTTAAGCTGCAGTAGTATCAAATCGCCGCTCCAGACGAGCCGCCTCTACGTGCGACGGTTTACCGCCAGCACCCGCGCCGTTGTCCTCTTCCGCTGTGGTTGACCCGCCGTGGTCGATCCGGCTTGAATCTGCCTCCGCTGCTACCGCTCCGAGCCGCCACTGCTAAATCACCAGCCTCAAGCCGCCGACTGTCGCGCCTGGTTGCTCCTCGACCGCCGCCATTGGATCACCGAGCCGCCATTGACTCCAAGTGGCCTGCCACCGCCGCAGTATCATTGTCGTGCACCTTTCCCACGCCGAGGCCGCTTCTACCTCTGCCCAAAACTGTCACTCGGGTGCCGCTGTCCGACACTGAGTTGTCCCGGCCCCGGGCCATCTACGCACGACCTGCCGCTCCAAGTCACTGCCGCGACCGCCATGGCCCTGCTTGGCTGCCTCCGTTCGGCCCTGAGTTGAGCCGTCCCCGGGGCATCCTCGACCGCGCCTCGCCTCGCCTCGCGGGCACCTTGCGTGGCCTCGACCGCAGCCGCCACCGGAGCCCTGACCCGCTACTGAAAAGTGCTTGCGGACCAATGTTGCGCTCACCTGCGCTGTCAGCATGCACCTTGCGCAGAATGGTTGTGCCGCGGCCTTGAGTGCCACCCTCCACTGGCCTGCCGCGGTACCTCTCCTTGCTAAGGGGCCTCCTCGCCTTGTTTGGCCTCTGCCCCATGCTGCAGTACTTCGCCTCGTCCGCGCCTCAAGCGGCCGCCATGCCTCGAGATGGCCCTGACCTCGAATTGTGGGTGTCGCTTCATCAGCCGCTAAGCCACCTCGTGCTGCTTCGGCAGTGACTCCCCTTTTGAGCCGCCGAGAGCCCCGTCGGTGCGCCCGCGACCTGCTCCAAGCCTCCGTCGCGCCTACGCTGAACCGCCCCTGCTCGAGGCCCCCTACAACTTACTGGATGATGTTGTTCATCTGCCGCTTGCCCATGTGGATGTATATAAAAAAAGTGGTCGGTTTCAAGCCGCTGCCTTTGCAGCTATGACATTGTGCTGAGCCACCCCGACTGGCATTGTTCCGAGTTGCCGCGCATACGTTGCGACTTCATCATCCACGGTGATCTATGGATGGAATGTATAAACTCTGTCTATCATCTAGACGAATTAGGTGCTATCTTGTCTATTTATTTTTGGTGCATATTGTTTTTATCAAAGAACAATTACTCTGGTCTTTGCTATTTTTGGGTAGGACCATTATTTGTTACAAAGGTGTCGCAAAGGGGTGTGCACCAAGATCATCGCACTAGGGCTGGTCCGTGCCATGCTGCTGGACGGCTATATGGGTAAGTCGTCGTCCCCCGCTTCATCAACACACGGGACTAACTCGCCTGTCCGTGCCGGCTTACAACACCGCGGCCAACTCGCCTGTCCGTGCCGGCTTACACGCCGCGGCCGGTTCATCCGTTTGCTCCTGCGGGTGACTCATCCGTGGTTGATTTTAGCTTAACCGCGGCGGATAAATTCAGGCCTAACAGATCAGGTGACATCTATCTAAGTTTATTTTTGCCACATATTGTTTTTTGTTAAAAGAACAATTACTTTCGACTGTATATTTGATATGCAGGACAATTATTCATTATAAATGTGGTCTATACCATGGGTACGGAGCACGCGTTAGCAATGTTCTGCACTGGCGTTTCGTCCGTTTCATACCACCCGGTGAATGAACATCAGCAAGTCGCCGCCCCTGTGGCCCGGTTTACATCAGCTTGTCGGGACCACGCCTATGATTAATTCGCCCGTCCCTGCCGGTTTACAATGCTGCGGCTGACTCTACCGTCCGCACCGGCATACAATGTCGCGGCCGATTTATCTGTCTGAGCCGCCTTTGATGTTGCGGTCTCTCACAGCCTGGTCTACATCAACACACCGGGTCGCACCTGTCTGCACGAGCTGTTTATTGAGTATGAGCAAGTCACAGCTTGGGTAGCCCATTTTTCTTTCAACAAATTGGAGGCAGATTATCCTATACTGTCGACCGCCGTCTGCATTGGATGGCTCAATGGGCAGGCGCGCAAGTCGCCGCCACTAAAGTTTGGTTAAACCTCAAATCGCCGGTTGAAAGGAACCATTGGCCGAGTTGCTGACACGGCTCATACGGGATCATTTATAACCCGCCGCAGTCACCTCAACCTTCTGTGGATTTACATCGCGTTATCAACACCAATGATATATACCTTCTGCTATGGTCAAGTATGGAGAATCTCAAGACAACTCCTTGAGTCATCTTAAGACTCGGGGGCTATAATGACATGACTCAGCAAATCTTGCCAGTTTAAGCGGATGTAAGAACGCCAGGATGATGGAGGGAAAGATAACCCGGTCTCAGAGGCTACTGCTATATTGATGAAAATTTAAAGGACGTTAGAGAATTTCCGGCTCTCCTTCAGTATATGACAAAATCTCGGCTCAGTGAAGAAGTTCTGGGTCATCAGAAAGGATTCCGGTTCAAAATACGATTCAAAGGAAGTCAGTATCACTGAAGCTCTCAAATGTGGTTTAAGAATTTCCAGTTCAAAAAAGAATTAACTTCTCTCAAGTTCAAGTTTAAAGGCCGTCAGAAAATTTACGGCTGAAAATGAATATTCCGGTTTAAAATCCGGTTCAATGGAAAGATGTCTCCTATAAAGCTTTGAAGCTCTCAATATCCGGTTCAAAATCCCGGTTCAAGAAGAATTTATCTCTTGAAAAAGTTAAAAGGTTGCCGAAGAGGACCTATTGCCATGATGCACGGGTCAAACATGGGTATCCCGCCTTATTTGGCTTACCATATTATTGGTTACATGGGGGCTTCAGTTGACAAAGCGGAGTTCTGTCCATTAATCCGGCTATCAAAGCCACAACAAAGCTTGGGAGCTTCACACCCAAGGGGCCAAAGAGAGTCTTGTTGCTACGCACAGCTCAAACATAGGTACCCATAGAGCACAGCTCACAAAGTTACTTGGGGGCTCTTTGTGCAATGCAACAAAGAGTTTGAAAGGACCTTGTAATATGCTATCAAGCACGGCTTGGAAGCCTGGTGTATTCACCTAAAACCCCGGGTTAACCTGCCTTCATCAAGTAAGCCACTCCTATCCAGGTAATCCTGGCATGACCCGCCGAACGTTTGACAAGTCAATCTTATACAGACCCTGAACTTGTCAAAGTTAAAACGACAATTGGTTAGTTGGAGGTCCATCTTAAAAGGCTTTGTCAAATGGTTTAACTCAGCAGCCTGGCAGCTCATGAAAAGCCTCGAATTTGGGCCTGGCAGCCCTTGAAAAGCCTCGACTACACGATTTTATTTGCCTTTGTCAAGATTTTTCTCTTTTGATAAATTTTATGTTGAACCGGCGTCTATTGACCCGGCATGACTATCAGTCATCAAATTAACCCGGTGTTCATTAACCCGGCTCGACTTTCAACTACAAGTAGTCAGTACATAATCACTTATAATCTAGTGTTTATTGACTCGGCCTGGCTTTGGACTATAAGTCGCCAGTATATATTTGGATTGCGCCATTGGAATTATGCGCTTATAAATCATTGGGTATATTATTCAAATAGCCAACATGGCTGGATTTTTATTATGGTTATCAATAACCAGTATTATGATTAAGGTTTTCAAAGTCGCTTTAGCGCAATGGCTATCATATTATCAATAGATATGATTTATTCTACAATTGAAGGAATAGTCCCGAGTTGCTGCAGGATTACAACCCGGCACTTGGGGGCTACATTTGTCAAGTTGAGATTTCATCAAATACACAAGTCTCATGTCGCTGCAAGCATGCACCATGACACTTGGGGGCTAATGCAAAGTCATTGTTTGCTCACCTTATTGAAAGACCCGACTCATCACACCGTAATGAGCCGGCCCTTGGGGGCTACCAATTGCTCCAGTCAACTATTCAGGGTACAAAACTTTTTATCCATTATATTGAAGGGTCCACTGCTCAGTGGGTAAAGCACAAGGCTTTTAACCTTGTGGATGTGGATTCCAGCCCCATGATGGGGGTTACATCATATGATGTTATTTTCATTTAAGTATATATAAAGTCCCAACTCAATATTATCTTACTGAGCCGGCCCTTGGGGGCTACACATCACTGCTCAAATCTACATGATTATATTTACAAAGTCCCCGCTCATTATTTCATAATGACCCGGCCCTTCGGGGCTACACTGGTTGAAGTCTTTATGAGCATCAGGCAATTTCAAGTCCCAAGTTGCTGCAAGCATGACAATCCGGCACTTGGGGGCTACATACATGGAGTATTCAGTTTTTACTAGTGACTGAGATGAACAACATGGATTTCTTCAAAGTGGCAGTAATTATATGGAAATAAGTCTCAAATCATCACTTTGTTCTGTTCAAGACTTGGGGGCTACAGATAATATGGATATAAGAGAGAAATATCTTCCAATTTTCAGTTTTGAGCTAACCAGGTTGACCCAGCATCACCAATAATTGTTGACTCAGTGTCACCAATCATGATGGCCTGGTGTCTGCAACAATCATGACAGGAATTATCAGTTTTTATAAACTGGCAAGTTCTACATCCTTAAACCGGCTGAAGATAAGATGAGTATTTCAAGGATCAATATTTTTTTAAGCATTGGGAGTTGAATCAAAGGAGTTATTCTTCACAATATATTTTCTATGAGAAACCAATATCAGCAAGTTGATTATGAAGCTGGCCTATTAAACCGGATTTTCTAGAAGAAGGAAGTGACAAGGACTTAAGGATGATCAGGATCAGTTTAACATGGATAAATCCAAATTAAATTGGGGGCTAATGTCGGGGATATACCCCGCGGTATGACCCGGCCGGAGTCATAATCCGGCTGGGACTTGGTAAACCGGGGCGGTGTTAAACTGGCAGACAATTAAGACAGATGGCTAAGACAGACGGTAAACTGGCGAGTGTTAAACCGGCAGAGTTAAGATAGATGGTAGCACCGGCAGGTGTTAAGTCAATCATAACCCGGCAGACAATGTTAAACCGGCAGATGTTAAGAAGCCCAGGAAGGGAAGTCAAAATAGTTTAAGTCTTAGTCCGAGATGGACTCTACATGTAATCCGCCCTTTAACTTATATAAGGAGGGGCAGGGCTCCCCAAAGAGGGACAAGCAAGAAACAATCTCTGGGGCTAGACACAACTAGAGGAGAGCCGGTTTGCGGCGACTCCCTCATGATGATAATGAGATCTAGCCTCAAACAGCATGTAGGGTTGTTACCGGATGATGTTTCCCGGGGCCCGAAGCTGTCTAAACCCTTGTCATGTGTTGCGCTTCTCGATTCCGCTCAACCCCTCTCAAGCTACCACATAGATGCGTTGGCCTCACGACTAAGTCCCCACACTAAGGACATCTGACGTGTTAATTCCACGACAAATATGTTATTCAAGAATTCCTCAGCTTGCTCAACAGTTCGTTCCCTGAAAACACAACCAGCACAACTATCTAGGAAGTCCCTAAGTATCGCTTAGTCCATTATAGAAGATATCAAGTATTTCATTTTTCTTAAGAGGATGATCAGGCAAAGCATTAAGCAATTGCATAAGCCTCCCCCAAGCTTGTGGGAGACTCTCTTCTTCAATTTGCACAAAATTAAATATTTTCTGCAAGGCAGCTTGTTTCTTATGAGCAGGGAAATATTTTTTAGAGAAGTAATAAATCATATCCTGGGGACTATGCACACAACCAGGAGCAAGAGTATTGTACCAAACTTTAGCATCACCCTTTAATGAGAACAGAAATAACTTGAGAATATAGTAACGCGAATCTTCTCATCATGAGCAAAAAGGGTGGCTATGTCATTCAACTTAGTAAGATGTGCCACAACAGTTTTAGTTTCATAACCATGGAAAGGATCAGATTCAACAAAAGTGATTAACTCTGGGTCGACAGAGAATTCATAATCCTTATCAGCAATAACAATAGGTGAAGTAGCAAACTCAGGATCACATTTCATTTTAGCATTTAGAGATCTTTATTTATACTTGCATAATAATTTCCCTAGATCATCTATATCCTTGCAAGCAAGAATATCTCTAGTTGCCTCCTCACTCATAGTATAACCTTCTGGTACCTTTGGCGATTCATATCTAGGAGGACTAGTTCTAGTAGGTGTTTCAGTATTTTCACTTTCAAGTGCATCATCGGATTCAACAATATCATGTTGTCTTACTTTAGCAATTTGTTCATCAAGAAATTCACCCAGTGGCACATCATCATCAATCAAGGTACTAGCATCATCATGAGTAGCATTCATAGAAGAAGTATCATCATCAATAACTTGCGACATATTAGAATTAATAGCATGTTGTGGAGTTGCAAGTTTACTTATAACAGAAGGTGAATCTAAAGCAGAACTGGATGGCAGTTCCTTACCTCCCCTCGTCTTTGAGGGGAAAATCATAGTCTTAGCATCCTTTAGATTCTTCACAGTGATAGTATGATAATAATCCCAAGTGACTCAACAAATATAGATATGCTCCCCGACAACAGCGCTAGAAAAAGATCTTGATAACCCACAAGTATAAGGGATCGCAATAGTTTTCGAGGGTAGAGTATTCAATCCAAATTTATAGATTCGACAAAAGGGGAGCCAAAGAATATTTGAAGGTATTAGCAGCTAAGTTGTCAATTCAACCACACCTGGAGATTAATTATCTGCAGCAAAGTGATTAGTAACACAGTAATATGATAGTTTTGATGATAGCAGCAGTAGCAATGGTAACGGTAACAGTGATAACGGTGATATTGTAGCAGTAACGATTGCAGTAGCAACAATAGTAACTTAGCAAGAACAATATAAGATAAATTCGTAGGCATTGGATCGGTGACTCGGTGGATGATATTCATCATGAGACAGTTATAACCTAGGGCGATACGACACTAGCTCCAATTCATAAATATAATGTAGGAATGTATTCCGTAAATAGTCATACGTGCTTATGGAAAGAACTTGCATGACATCTTTTGTCCTACCCTCCCGTCGCAGTGGGGTCATATTGGAAACTAAGGGATATTAAGGCCTCCTTTTAATAGAGAACTGGAACAAAGCATTAACACACGGTGAATACATGATCCTCAAACTATGGTAATCACCGGGAGTGGTCCCGACTATTGTCACTCCGGGGTTGTCGGATGATAACACGTAGTAGGTGACTATAACTTGCAAGATCGAATCTATAACATGGATATAATGGTGATAACATAAAAAATTCAGATCTGAAATCATGGCACCCGGGCCCAAAGTGACAAGCATTAAGCATGGCAAAGTCATAGCAACATCAATCTCAGAACATAGTGGATACTAGGGATCATGCCCTAACAAAACTAACTCAATTACATGATGAATCTCATCCAACTCCTTACCGACCAGCGAGCCTACGAAGGAATTACTCACTCCCGATAGGGAGCATCATGGAATTGGTGATGGAGATGTGTTGGTGATGACGAAGATCAAAGATCCCCCTCTCCAGAGCCCCAAACGGACTCCAGATCTGGCCTCCCGATGAAGAACAGGAGACGGCGGCGGCTCCGTCTCATGAAACACGATAGTTCTTTCTCCCTGATTTTTCTGGAAATATGGGATTTTATAGCATCGGTTTGAGGGTCAGCGGAGCCACCAGGTAGGCAGCACCCACCAAGGCGTGCCTGAGGGGGCTAACACGCCCTGGTGGATTGTGCCCACCTAGGTGCCCCCCCTCAGGTACCTCCTGGCTCCAGAAATTCTCTTATTTGATATAAAAAATCCTTGCAAAGTTTCCTTCCATTCTGAGAACTTTTATTTTTGCACAAAAATAACACCATGGTAGTTCTGTTGAAAACAGTGTCAGTCCGGGTTAGTTTCATTCAAATCATTCAAATTAGAGTCCAGAACAAAAGGAAAAGCGTTAGGAAAAGTAGATACGTTGGAGACGTATCACACATCACCATCACCGTCACCACACCGTCGTGCTGGTGGAACTCATCTACTCCTTCGACCCTCTGCTGGATCAAGAGCTCGAGGGACGTAATTGCGTTGAACGTGTGCAGAATTCGGAGGTGTCGTATGTTGGGTACTCGATTGGTCGAAACAAGAAGACATTCGACTACATCAACCGCGTTAAGCAAATGCTTCCGCTTAAGGTCTACGAGGGCACGTGGACACACTCTCCCCCTCTCGTTGCTATGCATCTCCTAGATAGATCTGGCGTGAGCGTAGGAATTTTTTTGAAATTGCATGCTTGATATGCAGGAGTAGAACACAAAGAGTTGTGGGCGGTGATCATCATACTGCTTACCACCAATGTCATATTTTGATTCAGTGGTATTGTTGGATGAAGTGGCCCGGACCAACCTTACATGACCACGTTCATGAGACCGGTTCCACCGACAGACCTGCAACTAGTTTTGCATAAAGGTGGCTGGCGGGTGTCTGTTTCTCCAACTTTAGTTGAATCGAATTTGACTGTAGTCGGTCCTTGTGAAGGTTAAAATAGCAAACTTGCTAAATAACCATTGTGGTTTTGTGCCGTAGGTAAGAACGGTTCTTGCTAGAAGCCCGTAGCAGCCACGTAAAACTTGCAACAACAAAGTAGAGGACATCTAACTTGTTTTTGCAAGGCATGTTGTGATGTGATATGGTCAAGACATGATGTGATATACGTTGTTGTATGAGATGATCATGTTTTGTAAAAGTTATCGACAACTAGCAGGAGCCTTATGGTTGTCGCTTTATTGTATGAAATACAAACGCCATGTAATTGCTTTACTTTATCACTCAGCGGTAGCGATAGTCATAGTAGCAATAATTGGCGAGACGACCACGACGCTATGATGGAGATCAAAGGTGTCAAGCAGGTGACGGTGGAGATCATGACGTTGCTTTGGTGGTGGAGATCAAAAGCACAAGATGATGATGGCCATATCATGTCACATATTTTGATTGCATGTGATGTTTATCTTTTTGCATCTTATTTTGCTTAGTACGACAGTACCATTATAAGATGATCCCTTAACTAAATTTCAAGGTATAAGTGTTCTCCCCGAGTATGCACCGTTGCGAAAGTTCTTCGTGCTGAGACACCACGTGATGATTGGGTGTGATAAGCTCTACCTTCAAATACAACTGGTGCAAGCTAGTTTTGCACATGCGGAATACTCGGGTTAAACTTGACGAGCCTAGCATGTACAGACATGGCCTCGGAACATTTGAGACCGAAAGGTCGAACGTGAATCATATAGTGGATATGATCAACATAGAGATGTTCACCATTGAAGACTACTCCATCTCACATGATGATCGGACATGGTTTAGTTGATTTGGATCACGTATCATTTAGAGGACTTGAGGTACGTCTATCTAAGTGAGAGTTCTTAAGTAATATGATTAATTTAACTTAATTTATCATGAACTTAGTCCTGATAGTATTTCATATCTATGTTGTAGATCAATGGCCCGTGCTACCATTCCCTTGAGTTTTAATGCGTTCCTAGAGAAAGATAAGTTGAAAGATGATGGTAGCAACTACACGGACTGGGTCCGTAACTTGAGGATTATCCTAATTGTTGCACAGAAGAAATATGTCCTTGATGCACCGCTGGGTGAAAGGCTTGCTGCAGGAGCAGAAGCTGACGTTTTGAACGTATGGCAAGCTCGATCTGATGACTACTTGTTAGTTCAGTGTGCCATGCTTTATGACTTAGAATCAGGACTTCCAAGAAGTTTCAAACATCATGGACCATATGAGATGTTCTAGGAGTTGAATTTAATATTTCATGCTAATGCCCAAGTTGAGAGATATGAAGTCTCCAACAAGTTCTATAGCTCCAAGATGGAGGAGAAAAGTTCTGTTAGTGAGCACATCCTCAACATGTCTGGGTACCATAATCACTTGACTCAGCTGGGAGTTAATCTTCCAGATGATTGTGTCATTGACAGAGTTCTTCAGTCACTGCCACCAAGCTACCAAGGCTTCATGATGAACTACAATATGCAAGGGATGGAAAAGACTATTCCCGAGCTCTTCATAATGCTAAAGGCTGTGGAGGTAGAAATCAAGAAGGAGCATCAAGTGTTGATGGTTAACAACACCACTAGTTTCAGGAAGAAGGGCAAGGGTAAAAAGGGGAACTTCGAAAAGAATGGCAAGCAAGTTGTCACTCCCAGGAGGAAACCCAAAGCTGGACCCAAGCTTGAAACTGAGTGCTTCTACTGCAAAGGGACTGGTCACTAGAAGCGGAACTGCCCCAAGTATTTGGCGGATAAGAAGGATGGCAAAGTGAACAAAGGTATATTTGATATACATGTTATTGATTTGTACCTTACTAATTCTTGTAGTAGTGCCTGGGTATTTGATAACGGTTCGGTTGCTCAGATTTGTAACTCGAAACAGGGACTACGGATTAAACGAAGATTGGCTAAGGACGAGGTGACGATGCACGCCGGGAATGGTTCCAAGATCGATGTGATTGCCGTCGGCACACTACCTCTACATCTACCTTCGGGATTAGTTTTAGACCTGAATAATTGTTATTTGGTGCCAGCATTGAGCATGAACATTATATCTGGATCTTGTTTAGTGCGAGATGGTTATTCACTTAAATCAGAGAATAACATTTGTTCTATTTATATGACTAATATCTTTTATGGTCATGCACCCTTGAAGAGTGGTCTATTTCTGTTGAATCTCGATCGTGATGATACACATATTCATAATATTGATGCCAAAAGATGCAAAGTTGATAATGATAGTGCAACTTATTTGTGGCACTGCCGTTTGGGTCATATCGGTGTAAAGCGCATGAAGAAACTCCATGCAGATGGACTTTTGGAATCACTTGATTATGAATCATTTGATACTTGCGAACTATGCCTTGTGGGCAAGATGACTAAAACTCCGTTCTCCGGAACAATGGAATGAGCTGATGACTTATTGGAAATAATACATACTGATGTATGTGGTCCGATGAGTGTTGAAGCTCGTGGTGGGTATCGTTATTTTTTGACCTTCATAGATGATTTGAGCAGATATGGGTATATCTACTTAATGAAACACAAGTCTGAAACATTTGAAAAGTTCAAAGAATTTCAGAGTGAAGTGGACAATCATCGTAACAAGAAAATAAAGTTCTATGATCTGATCGTGGAGGTGAATATTTGAGTTATGAGTTTGACCTTCATTTAAAACAATGTGGAATAGTTTCACAACTCATGCCACCTGGAACACCACAACGTAATGGTGTGTCCAAACATCGTAACCGCATTTTATTAGATATGGTGCGATCTATGATGTCTCTTACCGATTTACCACTATCATTTTGGGGTTATGCATTTGAGACAACTACATTCACGTTAAACAGGGCACCGTCGAAATCCGTTGAGATGACGCCGTATGAATTGTGGTTTGGCAACAAACCTAAGTTGTCGTTTCTTAAAGTTTGGAGACACGACGCTTATGTCAAAAGGCTTTAGCCTAATAAGCTCGAACCCAAATCAGAGAAGTGCATCTTCATAGGATACCCTAAGGAAACAATTGGGTACACCTTCTACCACAGATCCGAGGGTAAGATCTTCGTTGCCAAGAACGAAACCTTTCTAGAGAAGGAATTTCTCTCGGAAGAAGTGAGTGGGAGGAAAGTAGAACTTGATGAGGTAATTGTACCTTCTCTCAATTTGGAAAGTAACTCATCCGAGAAATCCGTTCTTGTGATGCCTAGACCAACTAGAGAGGAAGCTAATGATAATGATCATGAAACTTCATATCAAGTTGTTACAGAACCTCGTAGGCCAACCAGAGCACGATCCGCACCAGAGTGGTACAGTAATCCTGTTCTAGAAGTCATGTTACTTAACCATGACGAACCTACGAACTATGAAGAAGCTATGATGAGCCCAGATCCCGATAAATGGCTTGAGGCCATGGAATTTGAGATAGGATCCATGTATGAGAACAAAGTGTGGACTTTGGTGGATTTGCCCGATGATCAGCGACCCATAGAGAATAAATGGATCTTCAAGAAGAAGACTGACGCTGATGGTAATGTTACTGTTTATAAAGCTCGACTTGTCGCAAAAGGTTTTCGACAAGTTTGAGGAGTTGATTACGACGAGACTTTCTCTCCCGTAGCGATGCTTAAGTCTTTCCGAATCATGTTAGCAATTGCCGCATTTTATGATTTTTAAATCTGGCAAATGGATGTCAAAACTGCATCCCTTAATGGATTTCTTAAAGATGAGTTGTATATGATGCAACCAGAAGGTTTTGTCAATCCTAAAGGTGCTAACAAAGTGTGCAATCTCCAGCGATCCATTTATGGACTATGCAAGCATCTCGGAGTTGGATTATACGCTTTGATGAGGTGATCAAAGCATATGGTTTTTTACAAACTTTTGGAGAAGGATGTATTTACAAGAAAGTGAGTGGGAGCTCTATATCATTTCTAGTATTATATGTGGATGACATATTGTTGATTGGAAGTGATGTAGAATTTCTAGATAGCATAAAAGGATACTTGAATAAAAGTTTTTCAATGAAAGACCTCGATGAAGCTGCTTATATATTGGGCATCAAGATCTATATAGATAGATCAAGACGCTTGATAGGACTTTCAGAAAGCACATACCTTGATAAAGTTTTGAAGAAGTTCAAAATGGATCAGTCAAAGAAAGGGTTCTTGCCCGTGTTACAAGGTGTGAAGTTGAGTCAGACTCAATGCCCGACCACTACAGAAGATAGAGAGAAAATGAAAGTCATTCCCTATGTCTCAGCCATAGGATCTATCATGTATGCTATGTTGTGTACTAGACCTGATGTGTGCCTTGTCATAAGTCTGGCAGGGAGGTACCAAAGTAATCCAGGAGTGGATCACTGGACATCGGTCAAGAACATCCTAAAGTACCTGAAAAGGACTAGGGATGTGTTTCTCGTTTATGGAGGTGACAAAGAGCTTGTCGTAAGTGGTTACGCTGACGCTAGCTTTGACACTGATCCAGATGACTCTAAGTCACAAACTGGATACATATTTTTATTGAATGGTGGAGTTGTCAGTTGGTGGAGTTCCAAGCAGAGCGTCATGGCGGGCTCTACATGTGAAGCGGAGTACATAGCTGCTTCGGAAGCAACAAATGAAGGAGTCTGGATGAAGGAGTTCATATCCGATCTAGGTGTAATGCCTAGTGCATCGGGTCCAATGAAAATCTTTTGTGACAATACTGGAGCAATTGCCTTGGTGAAGGAATACATATTTCACAAAAAGACCAAACACATCAAGAGACGCTTCAACTCCATCCAAGATTTGGTCAAGGAGGGAGACATAGAGATTTGCAAAATACATACGAATCTGAATGTGGCAGACTCGTTGACTAAGCCTCTTCCACGAGCAAAACATGATCAGCACCAAGACTCCATGGGTGTTAGATTCATTACAATGTAATCTAGATTATTGACTTTAGTGCAAGTGGGAGACTGAGGAAATATGCCCTAGAGGCAATAATAAAGTTGTTATTTTATATTTCCTTATTCATGATAAATGTTTATTATTCATGCTAGAATTGTATTAACCGGGAACTTGATACATGTGTGAATACATAGACAAAACACCGTGTCCCTAGTATGCCTCTACTAGAGTAGCTCGTTGATCAAAGATGGTTATGTTTCCTAGCCATGGACATGCGTTGTCATTTGATGAACGGGATCACATCATTAGGAGAATGATGTGATGGACAAGACCCATCCGTTAGCTTAGCATAATGATCGTTCAGTTTTATTGCTACTGATTTCTTCATGTCAAATACATATTCCTCCGACTATGAGATTATGCAACTCCAAAACACTGGAGGAATCCCTTTTGTGCTATCAAACATCACAATGAAACTGGGTGATTATAAAGATGCCCTACAGGTATCTCCGAAGGTGTTTGTTGGGTTGGCATAGATCGAGAATAGGATTTGTCACTCCGAGTATCGGAGAGGTATCTCTGGGCCCTCTCGGTAATGCACATCATAAGAAGACTTGCAAGCAATGTGACTAATGAGTTAGTTGCAAGATGATGCATTACGGAATGAGTAAAGAGACTTGCCAGTAACGAGATTGAACTAGGTATGAAGATACCGACAATCGAATCTCGGGCAAGTAACATACCGATGACAAAGGGAATAACGTATGTTGACATTGCGGTTCGACCGATAAAGATCTTCATAGAATATGTGTGAACCAATATGAGCATCCAGGTTCCGCTATTGGTTATTGACCGAAGAGCTGTCTCAGTCATGTCTACATAGTTCTCGAACTCGTAGGGTCCGCACGCTTAACATTCGATGACGATATGTCTTATATGAGTTGTGTGTTTTGGTGACCGAAGGTTGTTCGGAGTCCCAGATGAGATCACGGACATGACGAGGAGTCTCGAAATGGTCAATAGGTAAAGATTGATATATTGGAAGGTAGTATTTAGACACCGGAAGAGTTCTGGAACGTATCAGGTACATATCGGAGTACCGGAGGGGTTACTGGAACCCCTCGGGGAAAGATATGGGCCATAGGAGGGAGGCACACGAGCCCACATAGGGGTGCCGTGCTCCCCATAGGGAAGGAGGCCGAATTGGACTAGGGAAGGGGTGGTGCCCCCTTACTCCCTCTCCTCCCCCTTCCCCCTCCGTAAAAGGAAGGGGGGAATCCTACTAGGAGCCCAAGTGGGACTCCTCCCACTTGGGGAGCGCCTAGGGCCGGCCTCCTCTCCCTCCCTCCTTTATATACGGGGGGCGCCCCTAGAAGACACACCAATTGCTCTAAGCCGTGTGCGGCGCCCCCTCCATAGTTTATGCCTCCGGTCATATTCTCGCGGTGCTTAGGCTAAGCCCTGCGCAGATCACATCACCATCACCGTCACCACACCGTCGTGCTGACGGAACTCATCTATTCCTTCGACCCTCTGCTAGATCAAGAGCTCGAGGGACGTCATCGCGCTGAACGTGTGCAGAACTCGGAGGTGCCGTACGTTCGTTACTCGATCAGTCGGAACGAGAAGACGTTCGAATACATCAACCGCGTTAAGCAAACGCTTCCGCTTTCGTTCTACGAGGGTACGTGGACACAGTCTCCCCCTCTCGTTGCTATGCATCTCCTACATAGGTCTTGCGTGAGCGTAGGAATTTTTTTAAAATTGCATGCTACGTTTCCCAACAATTTGGTAACTGTAAAGGTTTCGGAAAGAACCGGGTATTTATCGGAGTGCCGGAAGGGGTTCTGGGAGGCCACCGGTGAGTAGTGGGCCTTATGGGCCAAGTGGGGGGGGGGGAGAGCACACCATCCCACAAGGGGGCTGGCGCGCCCCTCCACCCCCTGCCCACTTACCAAGGAGGGAGGGGAGGATGGGGGAGGCGCCCTAAGACAGCCAACCCCCCTTCCTTCCCACCATGTTCAAATATGGAAGGGCGCGCGGCTAGGCAGGCCTCTAGGGCAGCCTTCGGCCACTTGGGGCGCCCTAGGGGATGCATCCTCTCCCCCCTCCACCTATATATATATATATATGTGTGTGTGTGTGTGTGTGTGTGTGTGTGTGTGTGTGTGTGTGTGTGTGTGTGTGTAGGGAGAGGGGCAACACACACCATGATCCCCAAGCCGTGTGCGGCGCCCCTCTCTCTCTCTAGTTTATCCTCGGTCATATTTTCGCAGTGCTCAGCAAAGCCCTGCGGAGATAGTTGCATCACCACCGTCAACACGCCGTCATGTTGCCGAAACTTATCTACCACTTCGCCTATCTTGCTGGATCGAGAAGGTGGTGACGTCATCGAGCTGAATGTGTGATGAACGCGGACGTGCCGTACGTTCGGTACTTGATCGGTGGATCGTGAAGGTGTACGACTACATCAACCGCGTTGGTAAAACGCTTCCGCTTAATGATCTACGAGGGTACGTAGGCACACTCTCCCCTCTCGTAGCTATGCAACTCCATGGATAGATCTTGCGTGTGCGTAGAATTTTTTTTGTTTTCCGTGCAATGTTTCCCAACACTTTTCATCAAAGAGTTGAACAATGAAGACTGTCAACGGGCTCCTCCCTTTCTTTTTTACGAAAATGATACAGATCTATTATCAACTTTCACCGGAAGTACAAAACATCTCAAGCATAATAAAGATTACATTAAAATTCTGTGACCACTACCGCCGTCTGAACGAGCCGCCGACGTGCCGCTGTCGCTGCTTCCCTACCGAAGACGGCTTGGCCTTGTCGATGACAACCGGGAAGTCTTCGTGCACGTACCCCTAAGGACCAGTGCCTGGAGGCTCGTAGTCGTCCTCGTTGAACCCTTGAATAGATCGGAAGCACGCGACACCAAATGTCGTGACATGATGAGAAACCATAACCTCACCACACCAAGGAGACGACAAAAATCTATGTTGAAGCTCGACTACGTATAGATGGATGAACTCGAGAAGGATCGAAGGCCGGAAGACAAACTTGAAGAAAAAGCGTTGCCATTCACCCGAGTGCCGCACCTGTGAGGACTAAAAACCTAATCTAAACTACCAACCGGACCAAAAGCACCGAGATTCCCCTCCCCGCCACCGGATCGGCATGCAAAGAGGGGGGGTGGGGGTGGGGGGGTGAATCAAACTTGGAGAGGAGGGAGGGAAGGGGGGGAGAAACCCTAAGATTGGTTCTCATCTTCTGTCCACAACGTCAGCGGGCTCCTCCAACCCAAGATGCTTCTAACCGGTGGTCGTCTTTGGTCAAGGGAACGAGCGAGCACACACGGTGCACCCTCAAGAGCACATGGCACGCTCTTCAATTTTTTTATTTGACACAGTCAAGTGAGCATCATGCTCGATCGCTACTCTACAGGGAGCGCGGATCATCCATTCCTAGGTTGGATAGGGCCAAAAACACAGAGGAAAAAATTAGGACCGACCAATACAATACTCCTGCGCCAGAAGAATAACGCAAACACTCGGCTCCCGGCCCTGCCCCTGGTCGCCTTCCAGGAATCTTCTAGGGTAGCCAGCCCCCTCTCCTGTGGGAACCGGGAACGCCACCGCAACACCAGCTTTCTCTCTCACACACACACTAACCGCTACCCAGAACAAGCAGAAAAGATAAAAACAAGCGCTTAATTACCACGCCCCTTCACCTACCCAGGGTACCCCATCCGCCGTCTCATCTCATCCCCACGCCGATCGAAGCGAAACGCAGCGAGCGAGCGCGAGATCCAGCCAGCTGCGCGAGGGTCGGGTCAATGCTGGCTCCCATGAATTCCTTCCCGTCTCGTCATCTCCTCTCCTGTCGTCCTGGCTGGTCAAAATCCTTCGCGTACACACCCACGCGTATTACCATGTATACATAGCCTCGCCCCCGTACGCGACTGCGATAGATCCCCCCAGCCCTCCCCGCCCGCCCTCCGCCCCGCCGCCTCTCCCTATCTACGCCAGCAGCCCAGCGGAAACGCACACTGGAAAGCCGAGGGATCCACGAGCCGGGCCGCGCTGCGAGGAGCCATGGAGTTCACTGCTGCGTCGAGCAGCAGCAGGCTCTCTAAAGAGGGGGAGGAGGAGGAGGAGATGGAGGAGGAGGAGGAGGAGGGGGATGAGGCCTCCCCGCGTGAGATCCCCTTCATGACGGCCATGACGGCGGCCGCCTCGTCCTCCTCCCCGACATCCGCGGCGTCTCCTTCATCGGCCGCGGCCTCCGCGTGTGCGTCGGGGTCGGGCTCTCCCTTCCGCTCGAGCGACGGCGCTGGGGCTTCTGGGAGCGGGGCTGGCGGCGGCGCGGGAGGGGGCGACGTGGAGGTGATCGACAAGGAGCACCTGTTCGACAAGGTGGTCACGCCGAGCGACGTGGGGAAGCTCAACCGGCTGGTGATCCCCAAGCAACACGCCGAGAAGTACTTCCCTCTGGACGCGGCGGCCAACGAGAAGGGCCTGCTGCTCAGCTTCGAGGACCGCGGGGGCAAGCTCTGGCGCTTCCGCTACTCCTACTGGAACAGCAGCCAGAGCTACGTCATGACCAAGGGCTGGAGCCGATTCGTCAAGGAGAAGCGCCTCGACGCCGGGGACACCGTCTCCTTCTGCCGCGGCGCCGCCGAGGCCACGCGCGACCGCCTCTTCATCGACTGGAAGCGCCGCGCCGAACTCCGCGACCCGCACCGTCTCGCGCGCCTGCCCATGCCCATGCCCACCTCCTCGCCCTACGGCCCGTGGGGCGCCGGACCGGGCGGTTTCTTCATGCCGCCCGCGCCTCCAGCCACTCTCTACGAGCACCACCGCCTCCGCCAGAGCTTCGACTTCCGGAGCATCAGTCCCGCCGCGCCGCAGAGGCCGCAGGTACTCTACTTCGGCTCCGCAGGAATTTTCCCGCACGCAACCATGCCGCGTCCGCAGCCGCAACCTCCGCTGCACATTGCGGTGCAACCGAGCCCGGCGGTCACCGTCGGCATGCCCATGGTTCTCGATTCGACGCCACTCGTCAACAGCCCGACGGCGGCCGCGAAGCGCGTGCGGCTGTTCGGAGTCAACCTCGACAATCCGCATACCCACGGCGGCGAGTCAAGCAACGATGCCAACGCATTGTCGCTGCGGATGCCCGGATGGCAAAGGCCGACACCGTTTAGGTCGCTGGAATTGCCCCAGCACGGTGCAGCCGGAGCGGAGTCGTCTGCTGCCTCGTCGCCGTCTTCATCATCATCCTCCAAGAGAGAAGCGCATTCCTCCTTGGATCTCGATCTGTGAACGATATTTGGTGAGCTCTATCGGGAGCGTGCCCAAGGAAAGTTCAACAATTCCTTCTTCAGTTTGTCACCTTCCTTTTCTTCCTCTCCACCTTTTGCGGTTCCGTTATAACATTGATAGAAGCCAGCATTTAACATTTCATTTTCGTTTTCGTTTTGGCCAATCAAATTCTTGAGTGTTGGTTTGAGAATTAATATATAGAGAGAAACTAGCGAATCAATCAATTCTTCATGAGTTCGTCTGGTTTCTAATAAGATTCCTTCATTTTCGGTCTTCCCCGCTATCCCAGTATTAGCTTGTGATTTCTAAGTCAAATTATTTTCCTTTACTAATTGGTTGGTCCGCAGTTTGGTTGACCAATTCCATTTGCACCCACATATGATAACACACCTCCAAATTTGCAAACCCCCAACAGCATTAATACGGCCAAGATCTGAATCGTATGACTACAAGCGCAGTCTGATACACATCATCCCGAACTTGCATCATATGAATGATCTTCTCCTCTAGATTGAACCTTCAACGCAGCTCTCAGAAACAATAGCGAGGCAGTGACATTGATGGCGGATTAGCCGATGCAAGCAGCTGCCACCGGAGAAGCTACATACGAGCATTGCAGGTCAAATCCTTCACTTCTGATCTGAGCGATCCTTAAATTCCTGTAGTTTACTCCTCTTCATTAGTACTGCTAGTCTGCTATGCCGTATCTTATATTTATGTGCTTGGCCTTCTTGCTTTTAATTCGTGAGTTTGCTGATACTTTTTGTACCGTTTCATACTCCATATGCATAATTAGCTGATCGTAATGGCAAAGATCATAGGGACTGGTACCAGCAAATTTAAGGAATTTCTGTCGCGGTTTTTACCCAACGGGGACTGGAAACTAAACCCCCATATATACATACTGTAGGCCAAATTATACGTCTAGTTTTGTTTGTCTGGGCCTGGAGTGGTATACGCTCCAAGCCTCCAAGAGTTCTTTATGTTCTTGGCAGTCTGTAAAGAAGGGGTGCAGTGCACTGGGCACTTGCCACTGGCCTTAACTTCTTTGTACGTCTGTTAAAATTTTATGGGGGAGGGAGGAGGGACCTCAGCAGTAGCTCGACTGTTGCTATAACAGTAGGAACAGTGAGGTGTGCGTATATGCACATCTCTTGGGGTAGTACGTCTTGCTCGGAATTGCTCTCCCTTGTTGTCCTTTCTGTGTGAGGCAGTGAGAAAGACAAAGGCCTCTCTCTATATTTAACTTTCTTCCCTCTTCTCCTTTTCACTGCAGTGAGTAGGTACGGGGTGTACGCCTGCTGCTGGTAGCAATGGGGGCAAGGCCACGTACTGACTCCTCAATAGGTATCCATAACTAGCAAGGTGTAGGAGGGGGATCCTTTTGCACTGGCATGGCCAGAATAGATATATAGATGCTGTGCCTGAAAATGAAAGTACCTTTGGTCCAGTGTAAGCTCAAAAAGGAATGGGAGTTAATGAGGAAATAAATAATGGGCAGGAGGTCGACTGGGATTGTCTATATATCACTATAAGTGTTCGCTGTTTTCTTCTTGTTCTTCCTCTTTTTTGCTTGCTTGGTGTTCACTTTGGTTTTAATTTTGTCATCTGACGTACTGCACTCACTCGATACAGTTTCTTTGAGATTAACTGATTGATAGTTCATACTTCTAACTTGCCTCGGGCTCAAGGAGGTTAACGCATGTCTTCTGTGGCGTCCCTCTTACAAAAAACATACAAGTATCTAGCCCAGTCTACAAATCAGTAGTTGATGTCTCTCGTATATCCTGGTATCTTCTGAAACAGCAGAAATATATGTATTAATTTTGGAGAAAAGCTTTAGCTAAGGAATACAAGTTACAAAAAAAATGTTGTTGCAGAAAAGATCAGTAGCACCTCCTTGTCATTGTCAATACCTGTTGATATTGTGTGCTGTATTATGATTACGTACACCGCAAACATCTGCAAATACTCCCTCCGTGCCATAGTATATAAGATGTTACTACAACTGATATACTCTCATCTTGGTTGTAATAACATCTTATATTATGGGACGGAGGCAGTATTACTTTTGGGTTAAACACTGTATATTTCACTTCAATTATCATACATTCTTCCATTTATTTGTTTACACATTTAATCTTTCTTGTTTTTTAAGATTGCAATATCTTTAGTATAAGTTGTATAACACTGCCATGGTTCCTTGGTAGTACCAAATACAAGAAATTTGACACAGATTTTCATTACGAATCTCATATGTATTCTCTCACTGCATAAACATGGATAATTTAGTCTAGCAAAAACATTAAGGGGATTCAAAAATCTTCAATTTCTTATAGAACAATTTCAATCATTTTCACATTATGCAACAAATTTTCTCATAATTAAGTACTATGGGTTGTGGCTGTTTTTATACCCTGCACGTCGTCTTTTTTTAGCAGATAGTATGATGATTGTTCATCCGACATCCTTCCAGTCCAAATGTCATTGTGCATTTTTTCATTTTTTTGACATTTCTGTTCTTACAGTAAAACTGTACAAGCATCTATGAAGCATATGCATGCAAGGTTGCTAAACCAACTAGTAGAATAGGAAATTTGTTAACTGAAATATAGTATTTATTACACACAACAGGAAATGCTTATCAGGATCTTACGGAGTTGTAATGGCACAATCCAAAATACTAAGTCATATTAGATCCAGTATCTAGATGTACTTCAGCTTCGATTGCTATGGATATATTGTTTTAAACATCAAAGGTTATGTAGAAGTTGGTTATTTGAACTACCTTCGTTGGTGTTTATTTGTTAGTCTTTTGTGTATCAATTAGTTACATATGTGAGCCTTATTTAGTAGCTGCCTGACATGTAATTTTTGTAATTGTCTACCATGTCTCAAATATATAATATGATAAAGTACATATACGGGCTGTGTTGTCTACTCTCCCTCCGTTCCATAATACTTGTCATGGTCTTAGTTCAAATTTGAACTGAAACCACAAGTATTTTGGAACGGAGGGAGTAACTTTTAAGCAAGCGACGTTAAATTCTCTCTCTTTTTGCATGCACTTGTATATTTAGCAAATCTAGCAGAAGCTATAGGAAAAATATTTACACCCCACTAGCAAAATTTGAGCTGAATGCGATTTAGTTAAATCTCTATGTGATTTTTTGTGTTGAAAGATAGTATATGCTAAGCAGGTTATTTAAGTTTTAACTACTTAGCCACAAAATATTGATATCAACGTGCAATAGTTTTTTGTTTGAAAATATGCATCGATTTTACCACACAAATTAAATCTAGACAAATAAAATTGTGTTAATCGTCAAACTTAATTAGAAACAGTTGACTGCACCTAGCAATGCATAGTAATAGCTAGCTAGATATGGTTCATCATGTTTGGTTATATTTGCGTCCTACTGTTATGCATATGCTCAAAGTAATTAGATTACAGTTAGCACTAAATAGAGCTAAAATGATGGTCACCGGAGTATGCCCTTGTAATGAATAAAATGGACCAGTACAAGTATGAGGCTGTGTGGGGAATTTACGAATCAACTTGTGTTTTGCTTTGAAGGAAAAATGTTCTTGTTGGCAGAAGGTTCATATGCATGATAGATATACTAGGATTGGACGCCATGTTTTTGTTTTATATAATATTTAATTGAATTTTATGTATGTATTTACTTCACAAAAGTACTGAATCGGTTGGAATATACTAGCTGACAACACTGCATCATATGTGTTATCCTGAAGTTACTCTTGCAAATATTGAGGGGATGCATGGACTTATGTGTGCCGTGTTCATTTTCTGACGCTGCATGTGCCATGTGGATATGTATATGCATGCACGCATCGGATCAATTTATGATATTGTTTCCATGAAACATGCAAGGCATTACTTAGAAAGTTCCACATTTAAGTCTCCTGCTCTTCTTTGGCGTTTGGCTGTCATTTTAAGGCATAAAACTGTGATGCGTGATGGCCGCAATCATAAGAGTACTGGTATACTACTCCCAGTAAAGTACACACATATAATATCGAGTTGCATTTGTCAGCATAAGTAGACATGAGAGAGAAAGAGATGTTCTATGCGTGTGTGGAGAAAAAAAGATAAGGAGACTTGTATTAATTTCTTCTGTGGAATCTGGTGCAGTGTAGTATTACAGAGCAGTTATTTTCTACTATGCACAGGTTTTAATATCATTTAGTATCTCTGACCTGATTTCTGACCCCTTTTAACTATGCGTGCCAGGTCCTGCATGCATGGCTTTGGTTGAAATTGTCTCTTGTGCCGTCAGTGGATTTTGTTCGTACAATGGTGGTCTCCACGCCCCTAGCAGCTAAGTTCATATTCGTATTTATGTCGTTTCACATACGAGCTGAGGCGCGTCTATGAATCTCTCCAGCTAGTGATGAATCTCACAGAGATATAAAATCCTGAAGAATTAGATACCAATATAACAAGAAATTTCAGAGGGCTTCTCCGGAGAGAACTGAACTTACGGTGTGAAACCCTAACGAGCATGTGTTAGAAACATCACGACCGGCCGGACTGGACATAGATTGCTGCCGGTTTGCCGATGGAACACCGTTTGCCGAGAGGAAGGTCGAGACAGCGAGAGGTGGGGGAGATGATTTTGTGCGGTAAGTTTTTTGGATGCACCCATAGGCTGATCTCTAGAGCCAATTAAGCCCCATGCCAGAGCAGCAGCATCCTTGTGGACGGCAGCACATATGCATCATGCAATGCGCTGCCGCCACCGAGAGCACTGGGTAAACCCAACGCTTATGACGCCATCATCAATAGAAACAGCCAGTGTACGTGGTACTCTAGCCAACGTCTTGCCTGAGTATAAGCGAGGACATCCAGCATCTAATTAACACATAGTATCTGCTTCTGACCTACATGTACGTATATCCAATATCTACAATATTGCTTTTGCTCGTGGCATCCTACAGTAAATTTTAACGTGACATGAGAGCATGCAATGAATTGATGTGTATATTTACTAGCAGCACAGTACTGTACGTGTCCTCTGTACGACATAAATCCGTGGCACACCGTACGCCTAGATGTCGCAGCTGAGCCTGAGCTAGCTAGAGGAACCAACATCTCTGCGACAAGTGCCCCAGCCTTTTGCGGCCGCATGCTCCAAGAAAACACACAAAAAGAGCTGCCACTGTCCTCCATAACCTCACCGTGGCATGCATGAGCTGATCGACGCCAGAGGCTGAAACTGCAAAGGAAAGGCCGCAGTATGTACGTACTGTGGAGTAGCTACACCCAGCTAGCTAGCTAGCTAGTCCATGCTCAAGACAACTAGTCCAAGCGCAGGCGAGCCGCAGCTTTAATTTGCGTGCTCCAGCTCCTATATCCACAGCTTTTTCCTACGCAAATGTATGTATGTATAGGATTCCAGGGTAATGAAATGTCTGCATAGGCTTGTAATTGTCGAGGGGTTTCGACCCCCAGATGAAATATGCAAACCTAATCCCTATATCCCCTTTACTCCCAGTTTCAGGCAAGTATACCTAAACCTAATCGGCTAATCCCAGTATTCACGTGAGTGTCCTCTACTCATTTAGATCCGTTCATGCATTATTTCTTGTGACTTTATCACATGTCGGCATGAACTCACTTAGTAGTACTAATAATTCCCATCATGTGATGTGACCCGAGCCAGTAAATTAGCGTCAGCTACTAGCTTTGCCTCTGGAAAGCTTACTGGGCTCGTGTACGTGAAATAGTTTAACTCGATACGGCACGCACGATATCACATGGCAATCAAGATTCACTGGATGCAGAAGCTGGACCGGCCTATGTGTCGTAAACTTACTAGCTAAGGACGATATGATGGATGGGTTAAATTATCTCCCCCTGAGGTTTCACCGCCTGGCAGTTTAATTGCAGCCGTGGAGATGGAGGGGGCAGGAGGTGACCAGAGCGGCGGCAGCTGGTGAAGCGGCAAGAGACAAAGTCGCATGGCAGATGGAGAAAGCCCCATGCTGCTGCTGCTGCTGCTGCCATGGACACAAGTCTGAGATGAGATGTTTGTAGCGGCGAGGCGATCGAGACGAGGAGATCAGGTGCATGCATGGATGGATGGATGGAAGAAGCATCAGGCACAATGATATGATGGCGCTTCCTCGTCACGCCTTGTGGGGAGTAAAGATAGGAGAGGATGGTTCAGAGCTTTGGCCGGAACGAATGGGCGGATAACTAACTGGCGGGCGAGGCGAGATCTCCCAATTGTTTTTGACCCCCAGAAGCTAGTGAAAACGACGGCTCAGCGGAAAGAGCGAGTGGCCAACCAACTGTTCAAAGATGCCATCGATCCAGTCCAGGCGCATCCATCAATTAGTTTGGCCAACATAGCTGGAGAGCGGGGCCACCTACGAAAAGGCTAGCCTGGCGCTGACACGCGGGCCCGCTCTGCAACAGAAGGCAGTGTGGTCCTCTGTAAAATTATTGTAGTAAGACGAAAGAAATATATCAAGGCCGACTGACACAGTCAACAACACCTTTTTGTTATCCTTTGTGCAAAGGGACCAGAACGAGCAGAAATGGATAGAGCTAGAAAAAAAATATAAACCCCGAAAGTGAATATGAAAATATATACCGAAACAAGCATGGATGCGAAGCGGACACGACAACAGAAGTGGTGTCAACCGCAACACAAACTAATCGACATATTTGATCAATTGTTAGCGATTTAGCAAAGAATTATAGTAGTACTGGACAATCCCAATATATTGTATAGTTGAATACGTGCGTGGTGGTCAAAGTTGGGTTTCATTTTGTTTTGTTCATGTTTGGGCTACGAAGCAGTCATAGGCCCATAGTAAAAACTAAAATTTGATATTTGCATAGACGAAAAGTTTCTTTCTATGTATGTTTCGCTGGAAAATAATATTCCATTTTGTTTCCATTTCTGTGTATAAAATTCCATTTTTGTTTCATTTTGTAAATTTCTGTTTTTGTTTCCTTTCTTGTTTCTTCTCCGGAAAAGTAAAAAGTTTCCACTCAATTTTCATCCCTACATGCAAATGCGCCAAATTTTGTAAACCTTTTCAAAACAATGTTTTGTTTCCATAAGATATTGCATCTTTGGTTACCAATCCTACGTGTCCTTTTATGGAAAAAAAACATGAAAGGTTGTCATCTCTCGGGCCAGCTCGTAAATCAGAAGATAGCTAGCAATGATATATCAAGAAAGGTGGCTAGAGGGACTATCGCTCGCCGGATCAATAACAGGGAAACGGACACACCCATCATCGTGCAGGGATGGGTAGTAGTAGAAGCCTGGATGTGTCTGCATTTGGATCTCGTTATAGCGTAATTCAACGAGAATCTCGAACGCAGCAAACTGAACAACATCAAGTCGCGAGGCCAAGCAGCACACTCGGTGCTGCTGAACATATGTACATTCTTTAGTAGGCATGAGCAGGGGCCTCGACATCACGATAAGACTACGCGGCAGCGGAACGACGACGTAGAAGGACTCCATCTCACAGGGACACTGATGCGGACACGGTCTAGACTGCGATGTGATATGCAACTCCAACTCCAGTATGATTTCTCCTGAAACTGGCTTGACACGCCAGGCCAGTACATTGAATGTACTTGCAAGCTCACACAAACAAAGCAACAATGGCAAACAACAACAATGAATTTAAGCAAGTTTAATGCAAGATTTGACATGCTACTCATGAAGTGATCGTGCTCATAAGAGGGCCTTTTAGACCCGCTTACCATCTCGGTTACCTTGTAGCCATGAACCTCATCATACCAACGTGATCACCTCCTGATCACAAACGAAACCATCTCGATGGTCTCAACAACTTCACCAACATAAACAGTGCCACAAATATTCATTTAGTGTACAAGTTTAATATTTTTGTTGACCCACGGTGTGACCCACTCGAACTTCTGCCCATAACCGAGGATGCGGCATCGATAGATTAAATACACTCAGCAGAGGTTAGCACACTGTACCCACACCATGGAACCCATGGCCTCAGAATCCCATTCGGGTGGACCAATGGCGTTCTGATAGGACCAATCTACTGCCATGACACTCTCCCGGCCACTCCAACCAACTCCCCTTTTGGCTAAGTCATGGTTGGCCCTGATGCCACTCCGGACATCCAATGGCCACCGTCGTGGCAAAACAATCGTCCCAAAAGGGGACATGGTACCAAAATAACTACGGGCACACAAGGTTATATATGCCTACTGTCGGTGTCAAAACCGGCGGATCTCGGGTAGGGGGTCCCGAACTGTGCGTCTAGGCGGATGGTAACAGGAGACAAGGGACACGATGTTTTACCCAGGTTCGGGCCCTCTTGATGGAGGTAAAACCCTACGTCCTGCTTGATTAATATTGATGATGGGTGTTACAAGAGTGGATCTACCACGAGATCAAGGAGGCTAAACCCTAGAAGCTAGCCTATAGCCTATGGTATGATTGTTGTTCGTCCTATGGACTAAAGCCATCCGGTTTATATAGACACCGGAGAGGGCTAGGGTTACACAGAGTCGGTTACAATGGTAGGAGATCTACATATCCGTATCGCCAAGCTTGTCTTCCACGCCAAGGAAAGTCCCATCCAGACACGGGACGAAGTCTTCAATCTTGTATCTTCATAGTCTTGGAGTCCGGCCGATGATGATAGTTCGGCTATCCGGACACCCCCTAGTCCGGAACTCCCTCAGTAGCCCCTGAATCAGGCTTCAATGACGACGAGTCCAGCGCGCATGTTGTCTTCGGCATTGCAAGGCGGGTTCTTCCTCCGAATAATTTATACAAGATTGTGAACACCAGGATAGTGTCCGACTCTGCAAAAATAAATTCCACGTACCCCCGTAGAGAGAACAATATTACACAAGTTCAATCTGCTGACATATTTTGTGGCGTAACGCCACACCACTACCAAGCCCTCAAATTGTTTTTATTGTTCCACCTCAGCGCGTTTAGCGAGGCGGTTTCCTTGGCACGTCTTGTCGAAGCAGAGATCGTGTTCCCCTTATTCCGGGATTCCCATCAATACGGACGTGGGTAACCCAACCGCGCCATTGATTGTGACGCTTGGGGGATAAGCGAGTTTTACCAGGCCGGTGGGGACACATGTTTTCGTCCGCCCATATAAGGGGATAAAGATCCAACCCTTTTACCTGCGCCTTCTTCCTCCTTGGCTTATCCATCTCCGCAAACTCGAGCTCCAGCGCCCAAGTCCGCACATCTCACCTCAACCTTCTCCAAATATGTCCGGAGCGGGAGGCAAGTGGATGGCCTCCTCCGTCACGGAGGGGCATATCCAGAAGCTGCGCGGCGTCGGATACTTGTCCAGCGACATCGCGCATCGGCTCCCCGATGAGGGAGAGCTCATCCCCACCCCAGGCCCCATGAGAGGGTAGTATTCCTTCCCCATTTCCTCCGCGGACTGGGCTTCCCACTTCATCCCTTTGTCCGGGGCTCATGTTCTACTACGGCCTAGATTTCCATGATCTGGCCCTGAATTTCATCCTCAACATCTCGGCGTTTATCGTCGTGTGCGAGGCCTTCCTCTGCATCCAGCCCCACTTCGGCTTGTGGCTCAAGACCTTCAGTATCAAGCCGAAGGTTGTGAAGGGCAGCCAAGCGGAGTGCGGAGGCGCCATGGTGGGCAGGATGTCCCACGTTACATGGCTGGAGGGCACCTTCGTGGAAACCATTAAGGGGTGGCAATCGGGGTGGTTCTACATCACCGAGCCGCGTGACCCTGATTGGGCAGCGGCCCCCAAATTCAGATCTGGCATCCCCACACGGCTCACCTCCTGGAAAGAGAGCGGCCGGATTTGGGGCGATTCGGAGGAGCTGACCGGACTCCAAGCCTGCGTCCAGAAGCTGGTGGACAAGAAGCTTAAGCTTGTCAACGTAGTCCAGGTCATGCTCATTCGCCAGATTCTCCCGTGCCAACAACGGGGCTTTAACATGTGGGAGTTCGATCCGGCGCAGCACCAGACTTTGAAGGGGCTCTTCGACACTACGTACGAAGAGGTCTGGAAGGTGCTGTTCAAAGGCGCCGAGGCTCCCACATCCGCTACCGAAGATCGCGGATTCAGCTTGGAGCGTCCAGCTGATGAGGTAAGTCATTTTGTCCTTTAAGGGACGCTTGTTTTCCATAGTTTGACTCTATGCGGGATCTAAACTCCCTTTCCTTTGACAGGACTGGCTGAAGAAGGCCGCACAGGCTATCTGTCCGGCCCCATTGCCAGAGGACCCAGCGGACGCCCGCCTAATGGGGCTGCTGGCTCCGGCACCCCACGTGGTGCTGGAGAAGAAGGCCAAGAAGAAGGCGACGGGGACTCGGAAGAGTTCCCGTTTTCAGGTGCTATCGGATGATGAATCCGAGGCCGACTGCTCCCACCAAGGCGAGGAGGAGAAGAAGAAAGCCTCTCCCCCAGCGGGGGGAGGGAAGAAAAGGAAGGCCTCTCCTACAAGGGAGGCCGTGTTGGGGAACGTAGTAATTTCAAAAAAAATTCCTATGCACACGCAAGATCATGGTGATGCATAGCAACGAGAGGGGAGAGTGTTCGTCCACGTACCCTCGTAGACCGTAAGCGGAAGCATTATGACAACGCGGTTGATGTAGTCGTACGTCTTCACGATCCGACCGATCCAAGCACCGAACGTACGGCACCTCTGAGTTCAGCACACGTTCAGCTCGATGACGATCCCCGGGCTCCGATCCAGCAAAGCTTCGGGGATGAGTTCCGTCAGCACGACGGCGTGGTGACGATGATGATGTTCTACCGGCGCAGGGCTTCGCCTAAACTCCGCGACGATATGACCGAGGTGGAATATGGTGGAGGGGGGCACCGCACACGGCTAAGGAACGATCCGTAGATCAACTTGTATATCTATGGGGTGCCCCCTGCCCCCGTATATAAAGGAGGGAGGGGGAGGCCGGCCGGCCCTTGTTGGGCGCGCCAGGAGGAGGAGTCCTCCTCCTAGTAGGAGTAGGACTCCTCCTTTCCTACTCCTACTAGGAGGGGAAGGAAGGGGGAGAGGAGGGGAAGGAAAGAGGGGGGCGCCGCCCCCCTCCTAGTCCAATTCGGACCAGAGGGAGAGGGGGCGCGCGGCCCTTCCTGGCCGCCCCTCTCTCTTCCCACCAAGGCCCATGTGGCCCATTAACTCTTCGGGAGGGGTTCCGGTAACCCTCAGGCACTCCGGTTTTCTTTGAAATCACCCAGAACACTTCCGGTGTCCGAATATAGTCGTCCAATATATCAATCTTTATGTCTCGACCATTTCGAGACTCCTCGTCATGTCCGTGATCACATCCGGGACTCCGAACAAACTTCGGTACATCAAAACTTCTAAACTCATAATACAACTATCATCGTAACGTTAAGCGTGCGGACCCTACGGGTTCGAGAACTATGTAGACATGACCTAGAACTATTCTCGGTCAATAACCAATAGCGGAACCTGGATGCCCATATTGGTTCCTACATATTCTACGAAGATCTTTATCGGTCAAACCGCATAACAACATACCTTGTTCCCTTTGTCATCGGTATATTACTTGCCCGAGATTTGATCGTCGGTATCCAATACCTAGTTCAATCTCGTTACCGGCAAATCTCTTTACTCGTTCTGTAACACATCATCTTATAACTAACTCATTAGTTACAATGCTTGCAAGGCTTAGGTGATGAGTATTACCGAGAGGGCCCAGAGATACCTCTCCGACAATCGGAGTGACAAAACCTAATCTCGAATTATGCCAACCCAACATGTACCTTCGGAAACACCTGTAGAGCACCTTTATAATCACCCAGTTACGTTGTGACGTTTGGTAGCACACAAAGTGTTCTTCCGGTAAACGGGAGTTGCATAATCTCATAGTTACAGGAACATGTATAAGTCATGAAGAAAGCAATAGCAACATACTAAACGATCAAGTGCTAAGCTAACGGAATGGGTTAAGTCAATCACATAATTCTCCTAATGATGTGATCCCGTTAATCAAATGACAACTCTTTTGTCCATGGTTAGGAAACATAACCATCTTTGATAAACGAGCTAGTCAAGTAGAGGCATACTAGTGACACTATGTTTGTCTATGTATTCACACATGTATTATGTTTCTGGTTAATACAATTCTAGCATGAATAATAAACATTTATCATGATATGAGGAAATAAATAATAACTTTATTATTGCCTCTAGGGCATATTTCCTTCAGTCTCCCACTTGCACTAGAGTCAATAATCTAGTTCACATCGCCATGTGATTTAACACCAATATTCATATCTGTATATGATTAACACCCATAGTTCACATCGTCATGTGACCAACACCCAAAGGGTTTACTAGAGTCAATAATCTAGTTCACATTGCAATGTGATTAACACCCAAAGAGTACTAAGGTATGATCATGTTTTGCTTGTGAGAGAAGTTTAGTCAACGGGTCTGTCATATTACAGAGTCGTATGTATTTTGCAAATATTCTATGTCTATAATGCTTTGCACAAAGCTATTCTAGCTAATTGCTCCCACTTTCAATATGTATCCAGATTGGGATTTAGAGCCATCTGGATCGGTGTAAAAGCTTGTATCGTTGTAACTTTTACGACGAGCTCTTTTATCACTTCCATTATCGAGAAATATTTTCTTAGTCCTCACTAAGGATATTCTTGACCGTTGTCCAGTGATCTACTCTTAGATCAAAATTGTACTCCCGTGCCAAACTCAGAGCAAGGTATACAATAGGTCTGGTACATAGCATAGCATACTTTATAGAACCTATGACTGAGGCATAGGGAATGACTTTCATTCTCTTTTCTATTTTCTGCCGTGGTCGGGATTTGAGTCTTACTCAATTTCACACCTTTGCAACACAGGCAAGAACTTTTTTTTGACTGTTCCATTTTGAACTACTTCAAAATCTTCACAAGATGTACTTATTGAAAAAACTTATCAAGCGTCTTGATCTATCTCAATAGATCTTGATGCTCAATATGTAAGCAGCTTCACCGAGGTCTTTCTTTGAAAGAACTCCTTTCAAACACCCCTTTATGCTTTGCAGAATAATTCTACATTATTTTCGATCAACAATATGTCATTCACATATACTTATCAGAAATGTTGTAGTGCTCCCACTCACTTTCTTGTAAATACAGGCTTCACCGTAAGTCTGTACAAAACTATATGCTTTGATCAACTTATCAAAGCGTATATTCCAACTCTGAGATGCTTGCACCAGTCCATTGATGAATCGCTGGAGCTTGCACATTTTGTTAGCACCTTTCGGATCGACAAAAACTTCTGGTTGTATCATATACAACTCTCCTTTAAGAAAACCATTAAGGAATGCAGTTTTGACATCCATTCGCCAGATTTCATAAAATGTGGCAATTGCTAACATGATTCAGACAGACTTAAGCATCGATACGAGTGAGAAAATCTCATCGTATTCAACACCTTGAACTTGTTGAAAACCTTTCGCAACAAGTTGAGCTTAGTAGATAGTAACACTACTATCAGTGTCCGTCTTCCTCTTGAAGATCCATTTATTTAACATGGCTTGCTGATCATCGAGCAAGTCAATCAAAGTCCATACTTTGTTCTCATACATGGATCATATCTCAGATTTTATGGCCTCAAGCCATTTCGTGGAATCTGAGCTCGTCATCGCTTCCTCATAGTTCGCAGGTTCATCATGGTCTAGTAACATGACTTCCAGAACATGATTACTGCACCACTCTGGTGCGGATCTTACTCTGGAAGAC
Organism: Triticum dicoccoides; assembly: GCF_002162155.2. Lineage (NCBI taxonomy): Eukaryota > Viridiplantae > Streptophyta > Magnoliopsida > Poales > Poaceae > Triticum > Triticum dicoccoides. The sequence goes on from NC_041383.1 coordinate 602,923,522, forward strand.
CTACGAGGTTTGGTAGTAACTTGATCTGAAGTTTCATGGTCATCATCATTAACTTCCTCACTAATTGGTGTAGGAATCACTCGAACTGATTTCTGTGATAAACTACTTTCCAACAAGGGAGTAGATATAGTTACCTCATCAAGTTGTACTTTCCTCCCACTCACTTCTTTCGAGAGAAACTCCTTCTCTAGAAAGGATCCATTCTTAGCAACAAGTGTTTTGCCTTTGGATCTGTGATAGAAGGAGTACCCAACAGTTTCCTTTGGGTTTTCTATGAAGACGCACTTCTCCGATTTGGGTTTGAGCTTATCAGGTTGAAAACCTTTTTCATATAAGCATCGCAACTCCAAACTGTAAGAAACGACAGCTTAGGTTTACTGCTAAACCATAGTTCATACGGTGTCATCTCAACGGATTTAGATGGTTCCCTTTTAACGTGAATGCAGCTGTCTCTAATGCATAACCCCAAAACAATAGTGGTAAATCAGTAAGAGACATCATAGATCGCACCATATCCAATAAAGTGCGGTTACGACGTTCGGACACACCATAACATTGTGGTGTTCCAGGTGGCGTGAGCTGTGAAACTATTCCACATTGTTTTAATTGAAGACCAAACTCGTAACTCAAATATTTGTCTCCGCGATCAGATCGCAGAAACTTTATTTTCTTGTTACGATGATTTTTCCACTTCACTCTGAAATTCTTTGAACCTGTCAACTATTTCAGACTTATGTTTTATCAAGTAGATATACCCATATCTGCTCAAATCATCTTGTGAAGGTCAGAAAATAACGATACTTGCCACGAGCATCAACACTCATTGGATCGCATACATCGGTATGTATTATTTCCAATAAGTCAGTAGCTTGTTCCATTGTTCCGGAGAACGGAGTTTTAGTCATCTTGCCCAAAAGGCACGATTCGCAAGCATCAAATGATTCATAACCAAGTGATTTCAAAAATCCATCTTTATGGAGTTTCTTCATGCGCTTTACACCGATATGACCCAAACGGCAGTGCCACAAATAGGTTGCACTATCATTATTAACTTTGCATCTTTTGGCATCAATATTATGAATATGTGTATCACTACGATCAAGATCCAACAAACTATTTTCATTGGGTGTATAACCATTGAAGGTCTTATTCATGTAAACAGAATAACAATTATTCTTTAACTTCAAATGAATAGTTGTATCGCAATAAACATGATCAAATCATATTCATGCTCAACGCAAACGTTAAATAACATTTATTTAGGTTTAACACTAATCCCGAAAGTATAGGGAGTGTGTGATGATGATCATATCAATCTCGGAACTATTTCCAACACTCATCGTCAGTTCCTCTCAACTAGTCTCTGTTTATTCTGTAACTCCTGTTTCGAGTTACTAATCTTAGTAACCGAACAAGTATCAAATACTCAGGGGCTACTATAAACACTAGTAAGGCACACATCAATAACCTGTATATCAAATATACCCTTGTTCACTTTGCCATCCTTCTTATCCACCAAATATTCAAGGCATTTCCGCTTCTAGTGACCATTTCCTTTGCAGTATAATCACTCAGTTTCAGGCTTTAGTCCAGCTTTGGGCTTCTTCGCGGGAGTGACAACTTGCTTGCCATTCTGCTTGAAGTTCCCTTTCTTTCCCTTTGCCCTTTTCTTGAAACTAGTGGTCTTGTCAATCATCAACACTTGATGCTCTTTCTTGATTTCTACCTTCGTCGATTTCAGCATCACGAAGAGCTCGGGAATCGTTTTTGTCATCCCTTGCATTATAGTTCATCACGAAGTTCTACTAACTTGGTGGTGGTGACTAGAGAATTCTGTCAATCACTATCTTATCTGGAAGATTAACTCCCACTTGATTCAAGCGATTGTAGTACCCAGACAATCTGAGCACATGCTCACTAGTTGAGCGATTCTCCTCCATCTTTTAGCTATAGAACTTGTTGGATACTTCATATCTCTCAACTCGGGTATTTGCTTGAAATATTAACTTCAACTCCTGGAACATCTCATATGGTCCATGACGTTCAAAAACGTCTTTGAAGTCCCGATTCTAAGCCGTTAAGCATGGTGCACAAAACTATCAAGTAGTCATCATATTGAGCTAGCCAAACATTCATAACGTCTGCATCTGCTCCTGCAATAGGTCTGTCACCTAGCGGTGCATTAAGGACATAATTCTTCTGTGCAGCAATGAGGATAAACCTCAGATCACGGATCCAATCCGCATCATTGCTACTAACAACTTTCAACACAATTTTCTCTAGGAACATATCAAAATAAACATATGATAGCAACAACGCAAGCTATTGATCTACAACATAATTTGCAAAATACTACCAGGACTAAGTTCATGATAAATTTAAGTTCAATTAATCATATTACTTAAGAACTCCCACTTAGACAGACATCTCTCGAGTCATCTAAGTGATCACGTGATCCAAATCAACTAAACCATAACCGATCATCATGTGAGATGGAGTAGTTTTCAATGATGAACATCACTATGTTGATCATATCTACTATATGATTCACGCTCGACCTTTCGGTCTCCGTGTTCCGAGGCCATATCTGCATATGCTAGGCTCGTCAAGTTTAACCTGAGTATTCTGCGTGTGCAAAACTGGCTTGCACCCGTTGTAGATGGACGTAGAGCTTATCACACCCGATCATCACGTGGTGTCTGGGCACGACAAACTTTGGCAACGGTGCATACTCAGGGAGAACACTTCTTGATAATTTTTAGTGAGAGATCATCTTAAAATGCTACCGTCAATCAAAGCAAGATAAGATGCATAAAGGATAAACATCACATGCAATCAATATAAGTGATATGATATGGCCATCATCATCTTGTGCTTGTGATCTCCATCTCCGAAGCACCGTCGTGATCACCATCGCCACCGGCGCGACACCTTGATCTTCATCGTAGCATCGTTGTCGTTTACGCCATCTATTGCTTCTACGACTATCGCTACCGCTTAGTGATAAAGTAAAGCAATTACAGGGCGTTTGCATTTCATACAATAAAGCGACAACCATATGGCTCCTACCAGTTGCCGATAACTTCGGTTACAAAACATGATCATCTCATACAATAAAATATAGCATCACGTCTTGACCATATCACATCACAACATACCCTGCAAAAACAAGTTAGACGTCCTCTATTTTGTTGTTGCAAGTTTTACGTGGCTGCTACGGGCTGAGCAAGAACCGTTCTTACCTACGCATCAAAACCACAACGATAGTTTGTCAAGTTAGTGCTGTTTTAACCTTCGCAAGGACCGGGCGTAGCCATACTCGGTTCAACTAAAGTGAGAGAGACAGACACCCGCCAGTCACCTTTAAGCACGAGTGCTCGTAACGGTGAAACCAGTCTCGCTTAAGCATACGTGTAATGTCGGTCCGGGCCGCTTCATCTCACAATGCCGCTGAACCAAAGTATGACATGCTGGTAAGCAGTATGACTTATATTGCCCACAACTCACTTGTGTTCTACTCGTGCATATGACATCTACGCATAAAACCTGGCTCGGATGCCACTGTTGGGGAACGTAGTAATTTCAAAAAAAAAATCCTATGCACACGCAAGATCATGATGATGCATAGCAACGAGAGGGGAGAGTGTTCGTCCACGTACCCTCGTAGACCGTAAGCGGAAGCGTTATGACAACGCGGTTGATGTAGTCGTACGTCTTCACGATCCGACCGATCCAAGCACCGAACGTACGGCACCTCCGAGTTCAGCACACGTTCAGCTCGATGACGATCCCCGGGCTCCGATCCAGCAAAGCTTCGGGGATGAGTTCTGTCAGCACGACGGCGTGGTGACGATGATGATGTTCTACCGGCGCAGGGCTTCGCCTAAACTCCGCGACGATATGACCGAGGTGGAATATGGTGGAGGGGGGCACCGCACACGGCTAAGGAACGATCCGTAGATCAACTTGTGTGTCTATGGGGTGCCCCCTGCCCCCGTATATAAAGGAGGGAGGGGGGAGGCCGGCCGACCCTTGTTGGGCGCGCCAGGAGGAGGAGTCCTCCTCCTAGTAGGAGTAGGACTCCTCCTTTCCTACTCCTACTAGGAGGGGAAGGAAGGGGGAGAGGAGGGGAAGGAAAGAGGGGGGCGCCGCCCCCCCTCCTAGTCCAATTCGGACCAGAGGGAGAGGGGGCGCGCGGCCCTTCCTGGCCGCCCCTCTCTCTTCCCACCAAGGCCCATGTGGCCCATTAACTCTTCGGGAGGGGTTCCGGTAACCCTCTGACACTCTGGTTTTCTCCGAAATCACCCGGAACACTTCCGGTGTCCGAATATAGTCGTCCAATATATCAATCTTTATGTCTCGACCATTTCGAGACTCCTCGTCATGTCCGTGATCACATCTGGGACTCCGAACAAACTTTGGTACATCAAAACTTGTAAACTCATAATAAAACTGTCATTGTAACGTTAAGCGTGCGGACCCTACGGGTTCAAGAACTATGTAGACATGACCTAGAACTATTCTCGGTCAATAACCAATAGCGGAACCTGGATGCCCATATTGGTTCCTACATATTCTACGAAGATCTTTATCGGTCAAACCGCATAACAACATACGTTGTTCCCTTTGTCATCGGTATGTTACTTGCCCGAGATTTGATCGTCGGTATCCAATACCTAGTTCAATCTCGTTACCGGCAAGTCTCTTTACTCGTTCTATAACACATCATCTTATAACTAACTCATTAGTTACAATGCTTGCAAGGCTTAGGTGATGAGTATTACCGAGAGGGCCCAGAGATACCTCTCCGACAATCGGAGTGACAAAACCTAATCTCGAATTATGCCAACCCAACATGTACCTTCGGAAACACCTGTAGAGCACCTTTATAATCACCCAGTTACGTTGTGAAGTTTGGTAGCACACAAAGTGTTCTTCCGGTAAACGGGAGTTGCATAATCTGATAGTTACAGGAACATGTATAAGTCATGAAGAAAGCAATAGCAACATACTAAACGATCAAGTGCTAAGCTAACGGAATGGGTTAAGTCAATCACATCATTCTCCTAATGATGTGATCCCGTTAATCAAATGACAACTCTTTTGTCCATGGTTAGGAAACATAACCATCTTTGATAAACGAGCTAGTCAAGTAGAGGCATACTAGTGACACTATGTTTGTCTATGTATTCACACATGTATTATGTTTCCGGTTAATACAATTCTAGCATGAATAATAAACATTTATCATAATATAAGGAAATAAATAATAACTTTATTATTGCCTCTAGGGCATATTTCCTTCAGGACGAAGGGTCCAAGAAGGGAAAAACTCTCCCCCCGGACTGCTCCGCCAGCGCCAGTGACGACGACGAGGACTGGCCCCCAAGGGCCAAGCCTCAGGCGAGATCGTAAGTATCCGGACTCCCGAATAACTTCAAGGTTTATATTTTTCGCCACATAATGTCTTTCTAATGCCGCATATAACCCTGCAGTCCGCCTAAGGATGATCTTCCTGCTTCATCGAGCGGGTCCTTAGGGGCATCGGATATGGATTCTCTTCCGACTGCCTCCACCCCCCGTGACACGGACGAATCCGAGGTGGGATCCCAGGAAGGGACCCACCAGGAGGAGAGGGCCCCGGAGGTGTCGCAGGACAACCTCCCGGACTTTGCACCGGACTTGGCCTCGGAACCCATAGTTGCTCCGGAGTCCGGCGGGCAACCCCTTCGCAAGAAGGGCAAGACGGTGACACCGGCTGCCTCCGTCCAACCGGAGGTGCCGGATAACTTGCTGGAGGCGCTCAACGGCGCCTCCATCGAAGAGGAACACCGTACTGTTATGAGTGCGGTGATTCAGAAGGTGCAGCTCACCAAGAGCGGGCTGACCGAAGCTTGCAGCAGCCTTCTAACAGGCTTTGAGGTAAGAATTTCAATATGTATAAAATGGTACCGCATAGACAGTAGCCCCTGATGCTCGGTTCGGTGTTCGGAAAGAAAAGTCGGACTGAGGATCTAAAAAGATATACAAAGGAGCCATAATAAATATGTCAATATGGGATTGCAGGCTGCGCTGCTGACCTCTGCCGCACTGACTGCGGAGGTCAATACTTTGAAGGAGAACCTCGAGCGGTCCGAGAACGAGCTCGGCCGTGCCAAGAAGCAGCTCGAGGACAAGGAAGGTGAGTGATACCTTATTAAAATTGTACCTTACAGAAAAGGATTTTGGTTGCAAAAGAATGACAAGGATAACGTGGGTATTGCAGGGGCCATTAACGAGGTGGCGACCCTGAAAGAGGCGGTGGCCGCGGCCGAACGCACTGCGGCCGCGGAGCGCACCGAGCGAGAGAGGCAGGAGGCGCGGGTGGCGGAGGTACAGCAAGAGCTCCAGGATCTCGTGAAAAAACATGAGAGCCTGGAGCGTGACTCGAAGACTCGAGAGTCTGAGCTTGCAACAGCTCGTGAGAGTGCCAAAGCCGCTAAGGCCGAAGCCTACAAGGCCCTCCAGGAGATTGAGGCGGTGAAGAAAATAGCGGCAGGTAAGGCATTTTTCATGCAAAGTAAGCATGTGAGTGTTAATTACCTATTGCTTACCCGTATTCGGAGCTCTCCAGGGGCGTTCGCAGATCTTTCTCGCAGCGTGTCCGACGCTGCCGCATTCTACCGGGCCGAGGAGGGGAGCTCGACAGAGAAGGTCTTCTGGTCTTAGTATGCTGAGGCCGAACATCCGGTGCCCCTTAGCGACCAGCTGAAGCAGCTGGTCGAGCTCCACAAGGCGGCCAAACAGGCCATGAAGGGCCTCATTGTTTGGTTTTGGCCTAAGGAGGCCATGCCTGGGAGCTACTTTGGCCTGGTGCGGCGGCTGGTGGATGCGTGCCTGTGGGTTGAAGTCATCAAGAACTCCGCCTGTATTGAGGGTGCCCGTCGGGCCCTTGCCCGCGCAAAGGTGCACTGGGGCAAGATGGATGCCCAGAAGCTTGTGACGGACCCACCACCAGAGGGCAAGGATCATCGCACGCCCGAGACGTATTATAAGAGCGTGTTGAAAGGTGCCCGCACTATTGCGGGGGAGTGCTCCAAGGATGTAATTTTTGAGTAGACTCGCATTTTGTTATCCTGTGCGCTGAAAACTTAGTTCATATGCGCTAAGCAACGCTTGTTAATTTAAAATATTACCTTCTGTGCGGCTGTTTATCAAATCTGAGAGATGGCAAGTCCTCGGCTTCAGCCCTCATGCCACGAGTGCTGGGGTGTTCGGGATAAACTTGAGCACTCTTGTTCCCATTTTTGGGTCCATCTAGGGAGGCGCTCAACACAGCGAACAAGGCAACCGTACTTATAATGCTTGAACACTCTCACTTAGCCATAGAATTCTATAATTTTAAATTTCGGTGAAGCCCCTAGTCTTCGGAAGGCCGAATTTGGGGCGCTATCCACGCCTGGGCCGGACAGGATCCGGCTCCTCGCTCTAAGCGGCATAAGTCTTTAAGGACTCGCAAAAAACCTCTCCGAACAGCGACCGGCTCTCGCCTCATCATGACGGTCAGTTTTAGCTTTCTCCACTAAGGCGTTAACCCAGCTCAACTGGGGCGCAATCGCAGTGGTTCTCCCAGTGCTACCTTAGCCGATATAACGGAACGTAAGGTACCAAAACATGGGAGCCGGGCAAACCCAACTATTAACCCAAGACATGATTCGGAGCCGATGCATATAGTGCTATAAGTTCGGGGTGCCGCACTTGTGAAAGTGTTCGGACTTATCACACCATGATGCGGGAAGCATAAGCCCCTGGTGTATTGTAGTCGTACCAAAGTGTACGGATGCGACAAGCCATAAATGAACATATGTATAAAAAGAAAATGCAATTATAAACAAAAAGGTGCTGCATTGTTTTATTCAATAAGTGCTGCTATGAATGCAGAACGATACAAATAGTGCGATAAGCAAGGGATGGGACTGTTAAACATGTCCCCCTCCAGGGATAGGCTGCGGATTGGTGTATAAAAATGCTCGTAATGGAGACCACCTGTATTTTCGTTGTAGCTTTTATCCTTCCCTGGCTGTTGCATCGTGAGTTCGGCAGGTCTACTGCCGGACAAGGCCTCTGACGAACGGAGTCCTGTGGGTAAAAAAGAAAAGGTAAAAAAGAACGACACACTTGAGAGCCCCTGGTGTGGTTGAGCCGTAGTCTGGGCTTATCGTGGTCGTGCCCCTCTCCCCATGCCCATGGTATCTTCAGAGCGTAGTGATGTGCGCGAAGGACTTGCTTTGACGTTTTGCAGGGGCTGGGGTTGGGGCCGCACTGCTACGCGTGCTCGGAACGTGCCAGGTGGTCTTGTTGTAGGTTACTCCGGGCGCGCTTAGCTGTGTCCGGCCGTTTAGCGGCCGGACTCGAGAATTGCCTTAAGAGGCTGCTTTGTACTTCTGCCGCGAGAGCCGCTGTATGTTCCTCCGTTCGGAGAGAACGTTCAGTGTTTCCATTGACCGTGATGACTCCTCGAGGGCCTGGCATCTTGATCTTGAGGTATGCGTAGTGCGGCACCGCGTTGAACTTTGCAAACGCGGTACGTCCGAGCAAAGCATGATAGCCGCTGCGGAACGGGACTATGTTGAAGATTAACTCCTCGCTTCGGAAGTTATCCGGGGATCCGAAGACCACTTCCAGTGTAACGGAGCCTGTACAATTGGCTTCTACACCTGGTATGACGCCTTTAAAGGTCGTCTTGGTAGGTATGATCCTTGAGGGGTCTATGCCCATTTTGCACACTGTATCCTGATAAAGCAGGTTCAGGCTGCTGCCGCCGTCCATCAGGACTCTGGTGAGGTGAAATCCATCGACGATTGGGTCTAAGACCAATGCGGCGAATCCGCCGTGGCGGATGCTGGTGGGGTGGTCCCTTCGGTCGAAAGTGATCGGGCAGGAGGACCATGGGTTGAACTTCGGGGCGACTGGCTCCATCGCATATACATCCCTGAGTGCATGCTTCCGCTCCCTTTTGGGTATGTGCGTTGCGTATATCATGTTCACCGTCCGCACCTGTGGGGGGAAACCTTTTTGTCCTCTATTGTTCGGCGGTCGGGTCTCTTCCTCGTCGTCGCTATGCAGCCCCTTGTCATTGTTTTCGGCAATTAACTTGCCCGCCTGCTTGAATACCCAACAGTCCCTATTGGCGTGGTTAGCTGGCTTTTCGGGGGTGCCGTGTATCTGGCACAAGCGGTCGAGTATTCGGTCCAAATTGGACGGACCCGGAGTAGTTCTTTTGAATGGCTTTTTCCGCTGACCGGGTTTAGAGCCTCTGAATCCGGCATTGACTGCCGTATCCTCAGTATTGTCGCCGTTGATGCGGCGCTTGTTTTTGTTACGACGCGACCTGCCATTTCGGTCCTTGAAATCCGGACTGCCAGAGTGTTTGCTGAGGTTGTTGCTGCGTGCTAGCCAGCTATCCTCACCCGCGCAAAAGCGGGTCATCAGAGATGTGAGGGCTGCCATGGATTTTGGCTTTTCCTATCCCAGGTGCCGGGCAAGCCAATCGTCGCGGATGTTATGCTTGAAGGCCGCGAGGGCCTCCGCATCCGGACAGTCGACGATTTGGTTTTTCTTGTTTAAGAACCATGTCCAGAATTGTGTGGCCGATTCGTCTGGCTGCTGAATTATGTGGCTTAGGTCGTTAGCGTCTGGTGGTCGCACATACGTGCCTTGGAAGTTATCGAGGAATGCGGCTTCCAAGTCTTCCCAACTCCCAATTGACTCTGCTGGCAAGCTGTTAAGCCAATGCCGGGCTGGTCCTTTAAGCTTGAGGGGGAGATATTTTATGGCGTGAAGATCATCACCGCGGGCCATGTGGATGTGAAGAAGATAGTCTTCGATCCAAACCGCGGGGTCTGTTGTGCCATCGTAAGATTCGATATTCACGGGTTTAAACACTTCGGGGATTTGATGATCCATTACTTCATCTGTGAAGCATAGTGGGTGTGCGGCGCCTTTGTACTGGGCAATATCACGACGGAGCTCAGAAGAACTTTGCCTGTTTTGTTCGACCCAGCCGGACTTACTGTGTCCGGCGCGACGACTGTCGTCACGTACCGTGGGGGCGCCCACGCGATCCATAGATCGATCTTGATTGTCTTGCCTTATCCTCCAATATATCTCGCAAGTCCGGAGCGTTCCCCTGTGGCCTTGCGCTTTTCGAGCGATGTCGGGGTACGGGTCTGGTGAAGGGCCTAAAGGTCTCTCTGTCTCGACCACGGGGTGGTCGGTCAGCCGTATTGTCTCCTGGTGATGCGGGTTCATATGCTTCCTCCTCTAATCGGGGGAGCAATTTGCGCTTAGGGTAGCTTTTGGAGGGGCGTTCGAGCTCATGCTCTTTGGTCGCGAGGACTTCAGTCCATCTGTCGGCTAGCAGATCTTGATCAGCTCTAAGCTGTTGCTGCTTTTTCTTGAGGCTGTCCGCCGTGGACATAAGCCTGCGTTTAAAACGCTCTTGTTCGACGGGATCCTCAGGCACGACGAATTCATCGTCGTCGAGGCTTGCCTCGTCTCCGGAGGGAGGCATATAATCCTCTACCTCTTCTTCTGCCGCTCTCTCATGAGGGCTGGCGTCTCTGTCCTCCTGCGCTGCATCTTGCTGGAGTGGGCTATCTTCGGCACTGTCTGGTGTATTATTATCTCCGGTGCCGGAGTCTTCATTCTTGCTGTGGCGGGATTTAGAGCGGCGCCGCTAACGCCGGCGCTTGGGCTGCTTCTTGGAGGGGTCATCCCCCGCTGTTTCTTCGCCGTGCCCATCCTTTGGATATCCACCATGTATATGTCATATGATGAGGTGGCTTTCCAGTGCCCAATAGGCGCTGGTTCTTGGTCGTCTCCGACATCTTCGTCCATACCGTCGATGTCTTCGGAGTCGTAGTCTAGCATGTCGGTTAGATCGTCGACAGCGGCTACGAGGTGGGTGGTGGGTGGGATTTGAATTTCTTTGTCGTCCGCATCCCAACTGTCCTGACCGCAGTCCGGCCAGGGCTCTCCCGATAACGAGAGATACTTTAGAGAACTCAAGATGTCGCCAAAAGGTGAGTGTTGAAAGATGTCCGCTGCGGTGAACTCCATGATCAGCGCCCAATCGGACTCGACCGGAGGGGGCGCGGGAGGTTCGGAGTCCGGCACCTCGGAGTCACAAACTTCATGGGGGACAAGGTCACTGTTCGGCTCTATTGCCGTAGAGGTTGCGGTTCTCGAGGCGGTGTCTAGCCATCCATCCTCGGCCTGCGCAGCCGGCCCCGAACTGAAGATCGGAGCGGGTTCGAGTGCAGCCTCCAGGGTACTGTCCGGCTGCTGAGCTAAATCATGCTCGCCGTGACAGTGCGGCATGCTCGGCTGTGGCTCCAATCCATCAAAGATCAAGTCCCCGCGGATGTCCGCCGTGAAGTTTAAACTTCCAAATCTGACCTGACGGCCAGGGGCGTAGCTTTCGATCTGCTCCAGATGGCCAAGCGAATTGGCCCGCAATGCAAAGCCGCCGAATACGAAGATCTGTCCGGGGAGAAAAGTCTCACCCTGTACTGCGTCGTTGATGATGATCAAAGAAGCCATCGAGCCTATCGGTGACGACACAGAGGAACTCTCAATGAAAGCACCAATGTCGGTGTCAAAACCGGCGGATCTCGGGTAGGGGGTCCCGAACTGTGCGTCTAGGCGGATGGTAACAGGAGACAAGGGACACGATGTTTTACCCAGGTTCGGGCCCTCTTGATGGAGGTAAAACCCTACGTCCTGCTTGATTAATATTGATGATGTGTGTTACAAGAGTGGATCTACCACGAGATCAAGGAGGCTAAACCCTAGAAGCTAGCCTATGGTATGATTGTTGTTCGTCCTATGGACTAAAGCCATCCGGTTTATATAGACACCGGAGAGGGCTAGGGTTACACAGAGTCGGTTACAATGGTAGGAGATCTACATATTCGTATCGCCAAGCTTGCCTTCCACGCCAAGGGAAGTCCCATCCGGACACGGGACGAAGTCTTCAATCTTGTATCTTCATAGTCTTGGAGTCCGGCCGATGATGATAGTTCGGCTATCCATACACCCCCTAGTCCGGAACTCCCTCACCTACCAGGCCAGGGTAGCACCAGTGCATAACCTTCCCTGGTGGGAGGCACCGGCGAGAGGCATAACAATAGACCGGGAAAGGGCCTCCCCATAAAGGCAAATGTGGTTGCACTGGGAAGCTTGATTTGGTGGCACCATGACTCGATCAACAATATGTTCAGATTGGTTTATTATCAGGTTTCAACTTGCAAATAATTTTACTGAGTCATAGTATGCCATGAAAATGCAATGAACAAACTATGCACCATTTTGAACATAATATCGATATGGACTAGATCAAGCATGACTTCACTTTAATCTACTTCATAAACTTGATTATTCAATTATCATGCTACTGATAACAGAGCAAGCATAGCAAGAATTTGCAACTAGCATCAAATGAATTCATATTGAGTTTCTATATGCATTTAAAATAATCATATTCAAGTGAAAATCATAGTATGTCACTCTTGCAAATATTTGTGATGGCTTGCCTTAGTGAAGAGAAGGGTCACACTCCCCCTGGTTATCTTCAAGGCAACAAATTCCTTCTGAAAATATTTAAAATAGCAAAAATAAAATGGCACATAACATTGTTTAATGCACCAGAAAATATACACAGCAAGCAAAAATCTCATCTTTTGCATGCTGATAGAGGAGTGCAACACAAAACTAATGCAAAAAGAATCATGTCCTTTGGACTTATAGATAGGAGTTATAGCTGGTCAAAGTTGAGTCAATTTTCTGAATTTAAATTTGATTTTTCAGAAAATCAGAGAGGGGGTGACGTCGAAGGCGTAAACCAGCGGGGCGTCTACACTCATACCACTTTGGGACGTAGCTGAGTGGCTGACAGTGGGCCCCCGCGGTCAGATTTAGAGGGAGGGGGAGAGAAACAGAGGAGGGGACGATTCGTCGTCGGTGATTCTCCAGCGACGAGAGCTTGGCGGCCGCTGTGGAAGGGAGGGGTGGACACGCAAGGTTACGACGCACCTACACGTACCTGAAACGTGGCGAGAGGTGGTCGGACAAGGTCGGCGTGGTCCTCCCAGCGGATGCAGTGGGCGGAGCTCGTCAGAGAGGAAGACGCTAGCAACATGAGGCCGTTCCAAGGGCTCCAGAGGCGCCAGCTAGGACCAATGGACCACCAGGAACACCCTGAGCAGTCAGAGGAGCTCGAGAGGCAATGGAGTGGGAGGGGCAGAGGACTTGGATCGCCGATGAGCGACGGAGGGGAAAGGCGGCCAGAGGCCAGCCTGGCCCGGCTATGGCTAGTTGAGGAGGTGTGGAGGTTAGGTGTGTGTGATTTGGTGCTCGGAGAAGGGTGGGTCGAGCTCTATTTAAAGGCGGAGGGTAACGGGGTCTTGGGCTTGCCGGAGGACTCTGGAAGCGGCGCTCGGCGTTAGCTGACGCCAGTGAGAGGGGGAAAAGACTCCACGGCTCACGCGGCCACTGTGGGGGAACGTGGAAGAGAACATGACGAGCGGCAGGGAGCGGTCAAAGGAGATGAGACGAGGGTGGTGGCGCGGTGCGGCAAGCTGAGGTGAGCTCTGACGCGGGCACGAGTGAAACAGAGCCACTAGCGCGACGTAGAGCGTGTCAAACACATGCCAGGGGCCATCTCCTCGCGTGGTCACCACGTGAACTCCGGCTACACGACGCGCTGAGCATTAAATTCATGTCTTGGGTGTTGTCTTCACAAGGCTAGGTCGATCCAAGCATCCAAGTTAATGCCGGGCCGACTTGGTGAGTCTGTAGCTTCTAGGCAAGTTTCTGGACAGAAACTTTGGAGCTTAATAGAAAAAAATCTAGAGAGAGTTAAGAGTTGATTTTTGGTGGCTAGGAGTTATTTAGGAGGGTAATGAAGCCCTAAAAATTTCAGCTCCAAAGGATCAAGCAAAAAATGCACTTCCTTCACAACATGCATTTTCTGACCAGACTGAAAAAGATTTTTTGTAGCAAAAATATTCCAAATAACCATGAAATACTTTTGCACAGGGAGGTGTGCCAAGGTCCAAAGAATATTCAGGAATTTTCTTAGATTTTTGTGGGCAAGAAAAGTGAGGGTTGCTTTGGAGTAGAAGTGACTGAAGTGTGATTTCAGAGAGAAAATGAATATTTTTCTTAAAAGAAAAATATTCCCAATGTTATATTTGGGTATATCAGAGGGCAAGGATGGGTTTGGAGGTGAGATGAGTCACTTTGGTGAAAATCAAAGGAATGCCCAAGTGATGAAGTCCAAATAAGTTGATTCAAAAACTCAAATTCAATTCAAAAAGCAATAAAACTCAGAAAAAGAAAGAGGACAAAAACGAGGGTATCACACTGGAGGGCCTTTAGTCTCGGTTGGTGTTACCAACCGGGACTAAAGGCTCAACCTTTTGTCCCGGTTGGTACCACCAACCGGGACTAAAGGAATTTTTTTGAAAAAAAATTGTTTTTTCTTAATTTTATTTCGATTTTCAAATTTCTGAATTTTTTGGCAATTTAATCTTTAATCACCCCTCATCACTAACCCAGCCTAAGCACGCTTAATCCCTAATCACTCCTCAAGTGTGGAGCACTCATTCCAAATCGTCTAACTTCCCGGTCGGTCACCCATCCTCTCACTACTCCAGCCTAAGCACGCTTAACTTCCGAGTTGTATTCCCCCTAGTTTCCAAGTGTGCACTTGTTGTTTTCCTTACAATTAGGTCTTTATGTCACATGATTTAATTTTTTGAATTCCAAACAATTATTAAAGTAAAATAAGTAATAATAATATTGAATTGCAATGAAAATAAAATAAGTAATAATAATATTGAATTGCAATGAAAATAAAATAAGTAATAATAATACTGAATTGCAATGAAAATAAAATAAGTAATAATATTATTTTATTCTATTTTTGCCATTTATTCATTTAAGATGGCATAATTAATATCTTTAAATATGTAAATCGAAATTTGATAAATAATATATCCATTATTATCAGAAAGATGTGAGGAATCCAAATATGACATCATTAATTTTTAAAATTATTTCTCATATGCTGGAATCAATTGCTTCTTTGTGATGTGAATCGGATGAGAACTAATGAGCTTTCTATGTTTGGCTAAACACAAGTACCTGATCTGGATTCATTGATAAAATGGTTATAATTTGTTGATCTGGTACTAGCTAAGGTATAAAATGGTGAGAATCAATGAATCACTATATACAATGTCTGCCCAGTTGCACCAATTGTTGTTATTTGATTTTAGGAGTTGAACTTGAGCATGAAGTCACATGTTTCACCGTTTGAGTTTGAAACTATTATTATGAAAAACAATAATTATTTAGAAACACTAATATTTGTTGAATAAGTAGTTTGACCACAGTTTGACCAGAAATTCAAAAAATACTTAAATTTGAGGATAACTTTTTTCCATTCAGAATTTGAGGATTCTAAAAATTGGCAAAACGGCCTATGGTGGTCGACGTCGGAACCGGGTTATCGTGCTGAACATTTTGATATATTGTACGTTCTTTTGACATTGTATGCAAAAGTTATAGTCGTTTTACTTTTTCATAAATTTTTTTGCAAAACATGTCAAAATTCAAGTTTTTTAATTTTCCTAACTAGTAGAAGTAGTAACATAACTACATCTTGAAGGATTTTAATTTTGAAGTTTTTTTCATTTTCTTTTGTTTTTTTTTTCAAAACTGAAATGGCGATAAGGGAGGTAGAGTTTGAAAATTGCAGAACCCCTTTAGTCCGGGCTGGTGTCCATCCAATCCTACTATCGACTACATCTTTTAGCACCGTCCAATCCTATCATCCAATCTACTGTTGTCTAACAGAAGCATACTACAACATGTTAAAATCTACAGAAAGAACGAACTAAAAATAATTCAAAACAATAATTAAAGGACTAAAACAACTATATAAGCAAAACAATACTGTATTAGTTAGAAACCTAATTTAAATTATGCTAAAAATACCCAAATTAATATTACCATGACAACAATCTAACATGTGACTAGGAGCAAAAAGAATTAAATTTAAAACTATTTTTAAACTCAAATTATTCACAATCTAGTGTTTGAAGCAAATTTGAACAAATTAAAATTTGAATCATTCAAATTTGAAAATTAATGGCACAAACAGAAACTAGACAAAATTTTGAATCTAATGCAAAAAAGAATCACTCAAAAACATCAAATATCCTAAAAGATATAAGCAATTTAAAACAGAAACTAAAAACAAAAATGAAATGAAAAAACAAAAAAGAAACTTTCAGAACCCCTTTAGTCCCGGTTGTAAGGGCATATTTATCCCTTAAGTAGTTTTGGTGATTGATGACAATATGTTTGCGGACTAATCGTGTGCACTAAGTGTTTCAGGTGATCTAATATAAGGGCACTTTGCAATTGCTATCCCTCGAGGACTTCACTTTAGACGGATTATTTTCCTTCGTTTCTTTTCGGTGGAATTGAGTCGTAGGGATAACCGTACTATCAAGAGGGGATCCGTTTCGAAAGAGTATGGGTGGAATCATCATGTTCACATTCTACTTGCACCCATGCTTTCTTCCTGCTTGTTGGATTTTCCATGTTGTGCAAAACAAGGGGTGCCTTGTGCTAAGAGGTAGTACCGCGGCCAGGGCGGTGGTACCGCCTATCGGCGGTAGTACCGCTTGTTAGTGCCGCTGGTCTACCGCCCCTACTGTGGTCTCGACTTTTTCGTGTCGGGTTTTCGTAAAGGACCACGCAGGGGGCGCTAGTAGGGACGGCAGTAGGGTGCGGTAGTACCGCTCCTACTTCCGCTCCACTGCCGCTCAGCTCGCTGCCCTCCCCTATTTTTCCAGAGGCTGTAGGAAGAGGCAGTACCGCCTATCGGCGGTAGTACCGCCCTTAGGGCGGTAGTACCGCCCTAGTGCGTGTACTACTTCTCCCTCAGTCCTGGTTGCCCTTTTGCCTGCTTGCCATGGCGGTAGTACCGCTGTGGCAGCGGTACTAATGCTCCAACAATGGTAGTACCGCCCAGATGCGGGCTACGGGCTGAATAACGATTGGATGTGCCCCCCACTATATAAAGGGGTCTTCTTCCCCAAGAAGACTCATCTCTTCCATCCCCAAACTCCATTGTTGCTCCAAGCTCCATTTTTGCCCAATCTCTCTCCCTAGCCAATCAAACTTGTTGATTCTCTAGGGATTGGTTGAGAAGGCCCCGATCTACACTTCCACCAAGAGAAATTTGATTACCCCCACTAATCCCTTGCGGATCTTGTTACTCTTGGGTGTTTGGGCACCCTAGACGGTTGAGGTCACCGTGGAGCCATAGTCCATTGTGGTGAAGCTTCGTGGTGTCGTTGGGAGCCTCAAATTAAGTTGTGGAGATTGCCCCAACCTTGCTTGTAAAGGTTCGGTTGCCGCCTCCAAGGGCACCAATAGTGGAATCACGGCATCTCGCATTGTGTGAGGGCGTGAGGAGAATACGGTGGCCCTAGTGGCTTCTTGGGGAGCATGGTGCCTCCACACCGCTCCAATGGAGACGTACTTCCCCTCAAAGGGAAGGAACTTCGGTAACACATCCTCGTCTCCATCGGTTCCACTCTTGGTTATCTCTTACCTTTACTTGTACAAGATATATTGTGGTATATCCCTTGCTTGCTTGTGTGCTTATTATTGTTGCATCATATAGGTTGCTCACCTAGTTGCATATCTAGACAACCTACTTTGATGCAAAGTTTAATTTGGTAAAGAAAAGCTAAAAATTGTTAGTTGCCTACTCACCCCCCCTCTAGTCAACTATATCGATCCTTTCAATTGGTATCAGAGCCTCGTCTCTTTATTAAGGACTTTGCTGTCCGAAGAGTATGGTTGACACCGTAGACGGTGGGGAGGAGCACTCCAGTGTGAATCTGGTCTCGTCTACGGCCGATGGGGGAACCACGGTCTCTCATGAGGAATTCAATGCGACTTTGGACACATTGAAAATCTCCATGTCGACCGATGTTGAAAGCATGTTTAATGAATTCTTAGAAGGGCTTAAACTATCTACCGCGCCGATGAAAGTGGGTGATCCCACTAACAAGGTGACGGATGCTAACTCTGACAAGGGGGAAGCTACTAGTGAAAAGGCTCCTTCTAGTAGTGGTAAAAATGGCAACATCATCTTTTCCCATGTGGAACCTCCACTTACTTATGGTGGACCGATTCCTTCCACTCATTTGAATCATGCCGGTCCTCCCCCTAAGATTGTAAAGAATGAGGACTTTGATTCTTGGGTTTATCGTTTTAAGCGTCATTTGAACCATGTTAATACTAACCTTTGGAGAATCATTGAAGAAGGTTTTTATCTGCATGACCGAAGCAACTTCACTCCTCGAGAAGCCGCGGATAATCAATTCAATGAGAATTCTCTCTTCATCATCCAAGATGCAATTCCAACCGAAGATCTTGCTCATCTCCGACTCTTTACCGTGGCCAAGGATGCATGGAGGCATGTTGTTTCTCTCTACAAGGGAAGCGCAAGCATACAACGCTCCAACTATGAAGTTGTGCAAGATGAAGCCAATCAGTTTGCAATGAAAGAAGATGAAGAACCTCGTGAGCTCTATCGGAGATTAACTACTCTCGCGGTCTCACTCCGCGATCATGGGAGCAAGGATACAGATGACAATTGGATCAAGCGCAAATTTCTCAAGGCCATGATGCCTTACCACAAGGCCATGTCCTCCATCATTCGTCAAAGGCCAGACTTTCACACCTTGTCCTCAAGCGAAGTGTTGGATGAGTTTGTGGCTATGAGCATTTTGGACAAGACCGCCGACAATGCGGTGTTACGTTCTCAAAGAGCATGTCAGGACCCCCGATCCTATGCCACACCGATCTAGCATGTAACACTTCATATCACTTTGTAGCCTCACGCACGGTATTCCCATGGGTGTCGCCTTACCAGGCCCGGGACCGTTTGCGCCTTTTGGCTCACGTATATGATAGTGTCGCTAGCATCCATATGACAAAGAACCCGGGCTGACATGGCTAGTCGTAAACCCAAAGTGGCACTAACTTACCGGGAGAGACATACATGACCCAACAACGAACGTGTCGGTCATCAGCGAGTGAATCCGGGCTGTAGCAACTGGGCTAGCAGGACTCCGGTAAACCGGGCTGTAGCAGGCTAACAGGACTCCGGTAGACACCGCGTGACATTTTCTCGAAGGGACAGACACTAGAACAAAGAAGGACACATGCCGGCCAGCCTAAGTGTTCCGGAGCAGTAGCAAGCTACCAGGGCTCAGTGGAAGCACTAGGAGACATTTCCTGGTAAGAGAGGCTACCAAGGATAAACAACTAGATAGTCAGATCCCACACATACCAAGCATTTCAATAACATACACATAATATGCTCAATATGTGCAAATACAATATGGCATCACAACTTGACTCTACAACTCAAGTATTTATTCAATAGGCTCCGAGGAGCGAGATATTACAGACATGTGTCTCATGACCCAACATTCAGAGCATACAAGTCAAAGCACAAGCGGAAGCTTAACATGTCTGAGTACAGACATCTACAAATGAAAAAGGCTGAGAAGCCTGACTATCTACCAGATCCTGCCGAGGGCACAAGATCGTAGCTGAGGTAGCAAGCTAAACGTCGAAGTCCAAGCGAACTACTAGCGAGACTAAAGTCTCCCTGCAAAAACATAAAATAGGCAAACGTGAGTACAAATGTACCCAACAAGACTTACATCAGAACTAACTACATATGCATCATTATCGACAAAGGGATGGTGGGGTTTAACTGCAGCAAGCCAGCTTTGACTCGGTGGCTATCCTGAACTATGACTGCAAGTAACTCTTTTGAGGTGGCGCACACGAGTCCACATATTCACCATATCAATACACCACTATGGATCCGCTCCCGTCTCCCTACGAGAACGCCATCCATAGCACTCACGCTTATCTCGCGCATTTTAGAGTATTCACTTTCACTTGTCTATGAACTGTATAGGCAACCCAGAGGGCTATTCGAATAGATGATGTTAACCGTGCAGGTGTGTACTTCTACATACATGTTTCCACCACTTAGCGTCTTCACACGACATGTGCTCGACAGACTTCGAGCGAAAGCCGACGTGGGTGTAGACCATGACCTACCTAAACACTCAAGTCTCTAGTCCAGGTTTATCGCCTATTCAGGTTCCACCCACAGGGAGTCCGGCCGAGGTTTCCACATACGGCCCCGAACGATGTGTACAGGGTTGCGCGACACCAAATGGGCGCCCGGCATACCCGGCCACGTGCCTATCACATCACAGCCCACCCCTCGGGTCAGCGCTGCCCACAGCCTCTAGCATACTACAAACACCAGAAACTACTTGCAACTCCTAGACAGAGGACAAGGGTGATTAAGGAGTCGAGCGGGGTCATATTTAAGGGCCCAATGCATGGTAGTAGCTGTTTCACAGATCACAAACACAGAACTCAGTTCCTGAGGACGGCTTCAATGAGACAACCCACCATGTACTCCTACATGGCCTCTCACCGATACCTTTACCAAATCGTGTTCACACACTTAGCTCTCAACAGTAGGACATGTTCACACACCTTCGATTCATCCCTGATGAATCAGACCTGACACAACTCTAAGCAATAGCAGGCACGACAAACAAGCATGAATGAGTAGGCACACCAGGGCTCAAACAACTCCTACTAATACTAGTGGGTTTCATCTATTTACTGTGGTAATGACAGGTCATGCAGAGGATAAGGGGTTCAACTACCGCAGCAAGTAACAGATGAATCGTTGTTGTCCTAATGTAGTAAAAGAGAGCAGGAGCGAGAGAGTGGGATTGTATCGAAATGAACAAGGCGGTTTTGCTTGCCTGGCACTTCTGAAGATAGTATAGTTCTTTATCGGTGTCATCGATCTCATCGTCGGAACCATGCTATCGAGAGGGGACAAACACCGACAAACAAAGAAGAAGCACAATCAATGCAATGCAACAATATGATGCATGACGATGACATGGAAATATGCTGTTGGTTGAGCTAATGCAACTAGTAACAATTTGAGTGAAGCTGATTTGAACATAAGATTCAAATTCAAACTCCATGTAAGGCATTTCAAATGCCATTTATTCAAATTGTCATATACAGTGGATGTAAGTTGTTCAAACATGCATGAGAATGCCATAAACACATTCTTCATATTTTTCTGATAATTTTTCATATATAATTTATTTCATTCTGAGCTACGGTTGAATTTATATGATTTTTAGAAGTTTAGGGCATTTTCTGGAATTTTCTAAATTATTTTAAATCCAGAAATCAAATACTGCATCAGCATTGCGTCAGGGTGACGTCAGCAGGGTCAACAGGGCTTCCCCCGGGTCAAACCTGACCAGTGGGACCCCTAGGTCTGTGACACAGCACTGGCTGGAGTCACAAACAGGTGGGCCTGGTCAACGACCACGTCAGCATAGTCAAAACTGACGCGTGGGCCCACTGCAATTAGATTAACCTTAAACTATTTTAGTTAGCTGGTTAGTTAGGTGGTGGGGCTCGGCTGTCATTGACTCCAGGGGGTTGTTAGTAGGGTGCTTATGCCCTAATGGCCGGTTACGTCGGCGGTTAGCCGCCAGCGACCATAGCCGACGGCGGAGATACTCCGGCCGGCCGATTCTGGCGGTCGTTCGAAGCACGGCTAGGCTCTTTTGAAAGCCCGCAGGGAGGCGCATAGGGAGGTGCAAGTGGCAGCTAAACGGGAGGGTTGTAGCGTCCCCGGCGTCGAGGTGGGCGGCGGCGGCGCTCGGGCACATGCGGGCAGCGGTGCTACGGGGCATGGGCGGGCTAGCAAAAGGGCTATGCGGCCTCCTGGAGGCACGAGGAGCTCATTGTCATGCTCGGCAACGATGGCAACCGGCTGCAAAGGTGGCGCAGAACCAGGCAGGCGGCGGTGGGGCTCGGCCATGGCGGAGGGGCTAGCTTGAGGTCGAGTGGAGCAACGGGGTTAGGGGGAGGGGAAAGAGGGGCTCATGGCGAGTCATTGGCGCAGATGATGAGGCCGGGGAGGCTCTGGACGCGCCGAATCAGGCAGTGGGGATGACCGGTAGAGGCGACGATGAGAATGGCGAGGACGACGTTGCAGGGCTCCTACGGTCGCGTGCTTTGGGTGGGTAGCTCCACGGGGTCATGGCGGAGCTCGGGGGCGCACAGAGGGAGTGAGGGATTGGCCGTGGCCGTGCTGGTGCTTGTCGGCGCACTGCGGCGGCTCTCGGGGTTGCTTGGGGCTGCGAGAGAGTGAGAGCCAGAGGAGAGGGAGAGGGCTATACAGCAAGGCGAGAGGTAAGGGAGGTCGGGGACGTCTCCTGGCGTCGCAAGAAGGACCAGGGGGATAGGAAGCAGGAGGTGGCGTCCGGTGCACACGCGGGCGACATGCCTCTGCCTACTGGCAGAGGTTGAAGACGCCGCTTCGGCCAGGTGGGCTGGGCCAGCTACAGGGATGGCCCAGGTGGGCTTTGGTGGGCGCCAGGTAAGTTGGCCCAGGTTAGTCTATCTCTCTTTTATTTCTGTTTTCTATTTTTCTGTAACTTCAGGGCTTTATTAAAAATGTCAGGGCATTTCCAAAAAATCATGAAACTAATCATGACTACTGTTCAGAATATATCCAACAGTAAACATTTTAGTTTATGATTAATTGAGCATTTAAAATATTTAATAGCATTTAAATGCCCAAATGCAAATAGTATAAGATTTAATTCAGCGCCCAAATATGTCATGGAGAAATGTGCAACACCTCTGGTTATTGTTTCCAGCATTTTCTAGAAATGATGAACATTTTTGAAAGCCATTTGGATTCACTGAGAATATTTTAGTTGAACCTAGTGAATTCCTTTGATGCTAGGGTTTAGGCAGTCCACATTTCAAGTTTCTGAGAAAATTAAACATGATGCAATACCAGATGCTAGCATTAGGCAGACCAGAACTAGGGATGTGACAACTCACCCTCACTAAACAAGAATCTCGTCCCGAGCTTCAAGCGTAGGGTAAGATGAAGGGGGAACGTAAACTAACATAATCTTCACGATCCAGGTTGCACTTCATAAGGGTGTTGATTCAATCACCATCTTTGTCTCGTCATCTTGCTCTAAGAACTCTAGGCAACATGACAACGAGAGGAAAAGGAAACTCTAGAAGGATCGATCTTCTCTAAGATCGAACAACTCAGAATTAACTCACGGAATGAGACATAGCAACATCTCTTAAGTGGCCAAAAGAATTACTTTTGATATAGAGATCATTGAAGCTCTTTATACCAGCTTAAGGCAAATCATAATCGATCATTTGAAGGAGTCCGGATGAATGACATACTCGTACTAGTATGGATGATGTGGATTACCTTGTTGAAGACAACACAAGGGGTGATTTTTCTTATCACCGGAAATGGATGGGGCCCATGGGAGAATGGCACATTGGCGGTGCAAGCTGGGAACAAAATGCAAATGCTGGGAATGATTCTAGTAACTAGAGAGGAACTCAACAGTAGAGAGTGAGCCCACTGTTGAAAAGTTATAGCATAACCGAAGAAACTAGGAGCAATCCCAGTTAGTGCCGATGATAACACCTAGTGCTTGTGCGTGCTCTCAAGAACTTGAGCATTTCCATATCCATCAAGGTTTACCAATATCCGTGTCAAGGATCCTAGCAACACAACATACCACCATGATGAATAGCTATGGATGATGCATATGCAAAGGAAGACGACACTTTCTCAGATTTCACCTTAGCGAGGCCAAGGGGACAAAATCTGGATGATCGACCGAGAGACATTTAGCACTCCGCTTCTAATGTTCTCCTTGATGTGCTAGCGCAACCCATTTATTAAACCGGGTTGATATCTAGGACATCAAGTAAAGGTCGGACTTCAGGAGCACAAGAATCCATAAGGAACAATTAGGGAGCATATCCTACGAAGTCCTTATGGGGAGGTGGCCAACTTCTTCAATCAAAATACTATAATAATGGGTCTTTCGGCTGGGTGTGTTGGCCACGACATCCACTTTACCGGTTTACAGAGAGACCAATATTATAGTTCTTGGGACACATTCCAACCATCATATCTGCCTGAGATTTAGATCTGGTTGGTGTCAGAATATTCCAAACTCATCAAGTCTAGAGAGGAAAATGAAAGTTTGGAACACAAGTCGACGAGATGGCGTTGCGAGATTCTCAGGAAATGGACTACGGTAGTAAGCTCCAAAACATGAGCTGGTTCTGCTACAACATGTGAACACATTGTCCGAGACAAGCATGACGACATAGTAGTCTTATAATAAAACACTACCTAGCCCTGATTGGAGACCATCATTAAATAATGAAGTCTTGTGCATGTCCGTCTGGGCCCTTCAGGATTAGCGCATGAACTTCTTCTCTTTGAACAATCAATTAGTGGCTTGGTGTGCTACGAAATACATATGGAGTGGAGGTAATTAATCTGCCAAATCATAGTATACTTTGCACATGCATGACTGACTTGGGATGATTCCAAAGTAAACAAAAACAATCTTTCTCGGATCCACAGCGGCAACTTACACCAAGTGCACGTGAATTAGAGGAAATCACTTCTTTCGTCCGAACATATACCTCATGAACGGAACAGGAAGATAATTCTTATAGAAGTTTCCAACTCTAGCTGGATGTTCAACACGAGTCATGGATGAGACAAAATGCTGCTGATGGGCTCAACAACAATTAATCCAGGTTTCCATATGGATGGAATACCACGATTATGTGAGCAAGGTGATAGCATTGGTCAGACCAAAAGATATAATGGTGTATGCTCGAGGCATCAACCACGAGTAAGACAACATTACGAACATCATTGGTTCTGATTTGATTTGAGAATAGCCCACACTCAAATCAAAGTTTTGGCAAGACAATAGGTCCAGCAATTGGTCATGGAGATCAATCGATGAAGATATCATCTTTCTTCAACACACATATACAAAGAGATATCCTTTGGAATGAACTAAGTCAGACAAAGCTTTTATCTTCCAACTCTCCAAGTTGTCGTTCGGCTTAACCAACTAGCTCAGGGGTATCCAACATAGATTCTTGGAGAAGGGGTGGTTACAATAAACCAACTTGATCACGAACTCAACATAGCGGTCAGGTGACAACCTGGTAATGCTTCCGAGAAGATTTTCGGAAAATCAAGAACCACCGGTATGTTACTAAGCTCGAGAACAATCTTGCTTCTCAGGCAAGACGATATGATCAAATAACCAAGGGATTGGCATAGCCCTAACTCATTGATCGAAAGGTGCACCGAAAATAAGGACTAGGGGGCACGATCAACCTTAGGGTGATGATTCAAAAATCAACTCGCTAAGAATGAGGTTATTGTCCACGTAACTACCAAGCAACGGAGTTGCTAGGAGTATTGATTTCACACACCACGATTCACTTGTCGGCATTCCGATTACAATAACACAGAAACCGAGGAATGAACAATGATGGCAAGAAGTATTATTGTGTCAAGAGTTCATAAGAGATAGTGCAATTCTCATGACGATCCTGACGTAAAGAGGGTAACACTTCCGGGTAGAAGGAATCAAAAGATCGATTGCATTTTGATCTGCGGAACACAACTACTTTGACCCAATCCTGGATATGGATGAGGTACTAGAGTTTGTTTCTCCTAGTCATTCCAGAATAGAATGGCTTGACGGACCACAGGAGTAATGGGCATCGATAACACGAGTGCACGACTACTCCTGACTATCAATTGATAGACGGGGTCGAAATACAACTAAAGAGGGACAACTCAAGGAACATGTAACTTTCTGAGTTGTGGATGCATAGATTAGTATGTCGAACCAAGTTCAACAGGTTTCTTCCGGATAACCCATGCAGAAAGGTAGAAGTGGTAGAATAAAATCATAAAATCGAGAACTCGTCAAGAGCACTCTAGTTGTGATGTTTTGGTTCATCGAGGAACTTCTGCCATAAACAGCTCATGGTACTTGGAAGAAGGTAATACCACGAACCTCGAGGAATATCGCAAAGGTTACTAATATCCTGAAGGAACTAGCAAACACTAACAACACAAGGTAAGTAAGATGAATCTCGGGTTCAAGAACCCAGGGGTGGAATACCTACTAACTAAATGGCATCACGGGATGCTTTCGAGAATAATGGCCTGAATCATCACACTGGGAACGCAAAACATGGTTCAATTACTAGGTGGCACTCTAAGACACCTAGGGTCATAATAATAACTCCAACATATATGTCAAGGCAACAGAGTACCTCAACTTACTGATTGGTGTGGTTAATCTGGCCCAAAGGGACATCGAAATGGGAGGAAGGGATTTTGCAAATGCTTCAGACTATTTAGAAACCTTGGATGACTCGGACAGCATAACGGTTGTAAATGCTCAAAGGATTTGAGACATCCTGCAAAAATGGTGGCATAACCACTCAGAAGCACAATATCAAGAATCTGAGGCCAGCTATGAATACACGGAGGTAGTAGAAACTGAACAGAGGCTTAAATCCATCAATCCTATAGGTCTACGGATTAGTAACACGTGATCCTGATAGAAAGAAGAGAGAGCCTAGTTCCTTAACCCCGTAGAAAAGATAAGATGACTCAGATCATAAGGGCATGAGGTAAAGGAGTAAAAAGAGCCTTACGTAACATCCCACAATCAATTCCCTTATATAACTAAAGAATTTCTAGAGTCAATTTCGACCAGTTTGGCTTCGTAATCCTACAGGCAGTCAGGCTCTGATACCAAAGCTGTCAGGACCCTGATCCTATGCCACACCGATCTAGCATGTAACACTTCATATCACTTTGCGGCCTCACGCACGGTATTCCCATGGGTGTCTCCTTACTAGGCCCGGGACCGTTTGTGCCTTTTGGCTCATGTATATGATAGTGTCGCTAGCATCCATATGACAAAGAACCCGGGCTGACATGGCTAGTCATAAACCCAAAGTGGCACTAACTTACAGGGACAGGCATACATGACCCAACAACGAATGTGTCAGTCATCAGCGAGTGAATCCGGGCTGTAGCAACTGGGCTAGCAGGACTCCGGTAAACCAGGCTGTAGCAGGCTAACAGGACTCCGGTATACACCGCGTGACATTTCCCCGAAGGGACAGACACTGGAACAAAGAAGGATACATGCCGGCCAGCCTAAGTGTTCCGGAGCAGTAGCAAGCTACCAGGGCTCAGTGGAAGCACTAGGAGACATTTCCCGGTAAGAGAGGCTACCAAGGATAAACAACTAGATAGTCAGATCCCACACATACCAAGCATTTCAATAACATACGCACAATATGCTCGATATGTGCAAATACAACATGGCATCACAACTTGACTCTACAACTCAAGTATTTATTCAATAGGCTCCGAGGAGCGAGATATTACAAACATGGGTCTCATGACCCAACATTCAGAGCATACAAGTCAAAGCACAAGCGGAAGCTTAACATGTTTGAGTACAGACATCTACAAATGAAAAAGGCTGAGAAGCCTGACTATCTACCAGAACCTGCCGAGGGCACAAGATCGTAGCTGAGGTAGCAAGCTAAACGTCGAAGTCCAAGCGGAACTACTAGCGAGACTAGAGTCTCTCTGCAAAAACATAAAATAGGCAAACGTGAGTACAAATGTACCCAGCAAGACTTACATCAGAACTAACTACATATGCATCATTATGAACAAAGGGGGTGGTGGGGTTTAACTGCAGCAAGCCAGCGTTGACTCGATGGCTGTCCTGAACTACGACTGCAAGTAACTCTTTTAAGGTGGCACACACGAGTCCACATATTCACCATATCAATACACCACTATGGATCCGCTCCCGTCTCCCTACGAAAACGCCATCCATAGCACTCACGCTTATCTTGCACAATTTATAGTATCCACTTTCACTTGACTATGAACTGTATAGGCAACCCAGAGGTCCTTTACCGCGGACGCGGCTATTCGAATAGATGATGTTAACCCCGCAGGGGTGTACTTCTTCATACATGTTTCCATCACTTAGCGTCTGCACACGACATGTGCTCGGCACTTCAAGCGAAAGCCGACGTGGGTGTAGACCACGACCTACCTAAACACTCAAGTCTCTAGTCCAGGTTTATCGCCTACTCAGGTTCCAGGGAGTCCGGCCGAGGTTTCCACATACGGCCCGGAACGATGTGTACAGGGTTCCGGGACACCAAACGGGCGCTCGGCATACCCGGCCATGTGCCTACCGCATCACAGCCCACCCCTCGGGTCAGCGCTGCCCACAGCCTCTAGCATACTACAAACACCAGAAGCTACTTGCAACTCCTAGACAGAGGACAAGGGTGATTAAGGAGTCGAGCGGGGTCATATTTAAGGGCCCAATGCATGGTAGTAGCTGTTTCACAGATCACAAACACAGAACTCAGTTCCTGAGGACGACTTCAATGAGACAACCCACCATGTACTCCTACATGGCCTCTCACCGATACCTTTACCAAATCGTGTTCACACACTTAGCTCTCAACAGTAGGACATGTTCACACACCTTCGATTCATCCCTGATGAATCAGACCTGACACAACTCTAAGCAATAGCAGGCACGACAAACAAGCATGAATGAGTAGGCACACCAGGGCTCAAACAACTCCTACTAATACTAGTGGGTTTCATCTATTTACTGTGGTAATGACAGGTCATGCAGAGGATAAGGGGTTCAACTACCGCAGCAAGTAACAGATGAATTGTTGTTGTCCTAATGCAGTAAAAGAGAGCAAGAGCGAGAGAGTGGGATTGTATCGGAATGAACAAGGGGGTTTTGCTTGCCTGGCACTTCTAGAGATAGTATAGTTCTTCATCGGTGTCATCGATCTCATCATTGGAACCATGCTATCGAGAGGGGACAAACACTGACAAGAGAAGAAGCACAATCAATGCAATGCAAAAATATGATGCATGATGATGACATGGAAATATGCTGTTAGTTGAGCTAATGCAACTAGTAACAATTTGAGTGAAGCTGATTTGAACACAAGATTCAAATTCAAACTCCATGTATGGCATTTCAAATGCCATTTATTCAAATTGTCATATATAGTGGCTGTAAGTTGTTCAAACATGCATGATAATGCCATAAACAAATTCTTCATATTTTTCTGATAATTTTTCATATATAATTTATTTCATTCTGAGCTACGGTTGAATTTATATGATTTTTAGAAGTTTAGGGCATTTTCTGGAACTTTCTAAATTATTTTAAATCCAGAAATCAAATACTGCGTGAGCATTGCGTTAGGGTAACGTCATCAGGGTCAACAGGGCTGCCCCGGGTCAAACCTGACCGGTGGGACCCCTAGGTCAGTGACACAGCACTGGCTAGAGTCACAGACAGGTGGGCCTGGTCAACGGCCACGTCAGTGTAGTCAAAACTGACGCATGGGCCCACTGCAATTAGATTAACCTTAAACTATTTTAGTTAGCTGGTTAGTTAGGCGGTGGGGCCCGACTGTCATTGACTTCAGGGGGTTTTTAGTAGGGTGCTTAGGCCCTAATGGCCGGTTACGTCGGCGGTTAGCCGCCGGCGACCATAGCCGACGACGGAGGTACTCCGGCCGGCCGATTCCGGCGGCCGTTCGAAGCGTGGCTAGGCTCTTTCGAAAGCCCGCAGGAAGGAGTGGGTGGTGCAAGTGGCAGCTTCTAGGGAAGATTGTAGCGTCGACGGCATCGAGGTGGGTGGCGGTGGCGTTCGGGCACATGCGGGCAGTGGTGCTACGGGGCACGGGCGGGCTAGCAAAAGGGCTAGGCGGCCTCCTGGAGGCACGAGGAGCTTGTTAGCATGCTCGGCAACGATGGAAACCGGCTGCAAAGGTGGCGCACAACCAGGCAGGTGGCGGCGGGGCTCGGCCATGGCGGCGGCGCTAGCTTGAGGTCGAGCGGAGCAACGAGGTTAGGGGGAGGGGAAAGAGGGGCTCATGGCGAGTCGCTGGCGCAGATGATGAGGCCGGGGAGGCTCTGGACGCACCGAATCGGGCGGTGGGGATCACCGGCAGAGGCGGCAAGGAGAACGGCGGGGACGACGTTGGAGGGCTCCTACGGTCGCGTGCTTCGGGTGGGTAGCTCCACAGGGTCATGGCGGAGCTCGGGGATGCGCAGAGGCAGTGAGGGAGTGGCCGTGGCCGTGCTGGTGCTCGTCGACGCACTGCGACAGCTCTCGGGGTTGCTCGGGTCTGCGAGAGAGCGAGATCCAGAGGAGAGGGAGAGGGCTAGACAGCGAGGGGAGAGGCAAGGGAGGTCGGGGACATCTCCTGGCGTCGCCAGAAGGACCAGGGAGAGAGGAAGCAGGAGGTGGCGTCCGGTGCACGCGCGGGCGACACGCCTCTGCCTAGTGGCAGAGGTTGAAGACGCCGCTTCAGCCTGGTGGGCTGGGCCAGCTACAGGGATGGGACAGGTGGGCTTTGGTGGGCGCCAGGTAAGTTGGCCCAGGTTAGTCTCTCTCTCTCTCTTTTATTTCAGTTTTCTATTTTTCTGTAATTTCAGGGCTTTATTAAAAATGTCAGGGCATTTCCAAAAAATCATGAAACTAATCATGATTGTTGTTTGGAATATATCCAAGAGTAAACATTTTAGTTTATGATTATTTGAGCATTTAAAATATTTAGTAGCATTTAAATGCCCAAATGCAAATACTATAAGATTTAATTCAGAGCCCAAATATGTCATGGAAAAATGTGCAACACCTCTGGTTATTGTTTCCAGCATTTTCCAGAAATGATGAACATTTTTGAAAGCCGATTCACTGAGAATGTTTTAGTTGAACTTGGTGAATTCATTTGATGCTAGGGTTTAGGCAGTCCCCATTTCAAGTTTCTGAGAAAATTAAACATGATGCAACACCAGATGCTAGCATTAGGCAGACCAGAAGTAGGGATGTGACAGAGCAAAGAAGCACAACCTTGCCTTGAAGACCAAGGTGAGTGTGGAAGAAGAGGATGATGAGGAGAGCAACCCCGAAGATACTAAGTATGATTATCATGAACACATGGCTCTTGCTTCAAGGCAATTTTTGAGCAAGAAGAACACAAGGCTAAGCTTCAACAAGAATAACTCAAGTAGCTTCAAGGGCAAGCAACGTGTGAGAACATGTTACAATTGTGGCAATGTGAGTCATTTTGTTGCGGAGTGCCCTTACGAGAAGAGGGAAGACAATGGTGGCAAGCTCATCCGAAAAGACAAAGCCAAGTCTGTCGGATTTCGGGTTCCGGCAGACCCTTGAGGTTCGAACTCTCGGGTGCGCACGAAGATCTTTCCCCTACCAACTCGCGTATCGATGGCTCGCAAGGAATCTAGGCTAGCAAGAATAACACACAAGGGACACGAGGTTTATACCGGTTCAGGCCACCATTGTGGTGTAATACCCTACTCTAGTGTGTGGTGTGGTGGATTGCCTTAGGGGCTGATGATGAACAATACAAAGGGAGAACAGCCTCGCGAGGGGCTGTTCTTGAGCTGGTACGTTGAACTGCTTGGGTGAGTTCAATCGCTTCTCTCTCTCTCTCACCCTGTTCCATCCATCCCACTGTTGTGGCTAGCCCTATTTATAGAGGGAGGCCCTGGGCCTCTTCCCAAATAATGAGCGGGAAGGGCGCCAACAATTGGCCATTTTGAAGGGGAACATCTAGTACACTTATCCTGACTAAAGTTGGTCTTCGACTGCCAAAGGCTCTGACGATGACGCCGTCTTGGGCTCCATGATGACCTCCATCCTGCCGTCCTGCTGGTCTTGGTCTTGTTGCACCGAAATGTTAACCTTTGCCTTATGCCTTGGCCTGTGCTTGCCCCCTTTGCACCAAAGGGGAAACAAGGACACTGCACAGGCCGGCGCCCGCTTGGCGCTCGCCTGGTCTCGATCGTCATGGCTTGCGTCACGGGCTCCTCGTGAGGTGCCCTGCCTTGATCTCTCTGCCTCCTCGCGAGCCTTTCTGATGAGGCCGCTCCCGAGGAAGCTTCCTGTCGTCCGCCCCGCGAGGCTTGGCCCCTTGCGTGGGTCTTGAGCTTGAGCTGATGAAGCTGGGCTGCACTGGGCTCCCACTTGAGCCACGCCGCAGGCCGCAGGCAGGCAAGTCTAGGGACCCCCGTTCCCAGAACGCCGACAGTAGCCGCCGGGCCCAAGGCGCGCCCGGACTTGGTTTAGCAGAGAAGCGAAGGGGCAAGTGCGAAGCGCCACAGGCCCCATTAGCCTGCGGCCTTGGGCACCGCGTGGCAATTGATTAGACGTGGGCGTCTCCGCTTCCCCATGATGCCTCATTACATGCCCGGCTAGGCGGACCCATGGTTGCACACAGCCATTCCTCTTTCGCCGTCCGCGTGCTTCCTGCCCTTCCTTCTTCCTCAGGCTCCAACCTCCGCCTCCAATCCAACTCGAACTCTCCCCCCTTCCCATTGCCATGGCACCAATGAAGAAGGAAAGGGGGAAGAAGCCCGCGCCTTCGTCCCACTCGTCTCCGGCGGCGGCCCCCGCCGTTGACCGGTCCATCATACTCAACCCCGAGGCCTTGGGCAAGGTCCGTTCTGCTCTTGCCACCATCTTCAATGAGTGCGGCAGGACCACGGTCTGGCCTACGTCCCATGCCTCCTTTGATAGGGTTGTCACGGAGGTCCGGTTCTTCACCGATGCCCTGTGGGCGGGTCTGGTTCCCCCTTTTCTACTTTCTTCAATGCGGTGCTCTCCCATTATCAGATCCACATGATGCACCTCGGGCATGAGTCCATTACCCTCCTGGCTGTCTTCGCTTTTGTTTGCGAGGCAATGGTGGGCATTCCTCCTTCCGTTGCCCTATTGCGCCACTTCTTCTCTTTGCGCCTGAGCGACCCCACTCAATGCTCGGGGTGTGTGAGCTTCTTTGCCGTTCCAGAGATGGCTGCTTCAGGGATCGATTTCGGACTTCCTCCCCCTAAGGCCAAGTTTAGAGAGTGGTGGCTGTATGTGGATGTTGGGGTGCCTAGCCCCCTGCTCTCGCACCCAACCTTGCCTACTGTTCCCAACTCAGGCTGGGATCATGAGACGCTCGCGAGCCCCCGGCTCGCCTTCGTCTAGCGCCGCTTCCAGAGTTTGAGGGCGCTCGACGTGACGGCACCCAAGGTGGTGAAGGAGTTCCTCCAGCGTCACATTGCTCCTCTCCAGCGCCACTCTCGCCGGATGTGGGACTTTGCGGGGCACAAAGACCGCACGCGGCTTCAGGAGGAGGACCTGGCGCCTGAAGCACTGAGGACGGTGCTCAGGGTCCTGACTGGCGATCCTTCCCTAGGTAGCCTTCGACATGATGCTGCCCTCTTGTATCTTTCTCGGGAAGGGCCGATTTCGTGAGACATATGCCCAGCTTTGACGAGTGGGGGCTGCGTCCGGCTGGCCTCACGGGGCCCCGCAAGAACCCAGTCGCTGTGGTTGCTCTTCCGGTCGCCCAAAGCGGCTTTGTCTCAGACGATGGAGCGGGGAGATGGGGACCGTCGGGAGCTAAAGGGGATGACGTTGAGATGCCGACGCCGCACGGAGCCCCGAAGGCGGCATCTCTTGAAGCCCGTCCTGGAGCAGTGGCAGGAGAGGAGTTGCGGCCTACGGCCCTCGAGGTTGGGGCTCCCGAGGCCCTGGCCATTCCTCATGAGGCGGCGCCTGATGGCGTCCCCCAGGCCGGTCCCCTTGGCGCTGATCACCTTGACGCCTCTTCGATGCCACAGGCCGACCCCTGCGCCGAGCGCTTAGGCCGTATTCGCGTAGACTTCGAGGCCCTCCGCAAGAGGAAGGAGGCCTTGGGCGGTGACGATCGCCCTTGCCTCCTGTTGAAGCGCAGGAAGTACTTTGCCATGGACGAGTAAGTCCTTTTCTCTCTTTGCTCCTTTACCTCTCTATTCTTGCAGCTGACCGCGGCCTTTCAGGGCCCTTCCTGCCGAATTCATAGAGACGACCAAGGAGCCATCCCCCCAAGCTTTGTCCTCTCTGCTGGCCCTAGGCGCGCCGAGCTCAGGCGGCGACCCTACCACTCGGTCGGTCGGAGAAGTGGCCCGTCCTGCTGGGCACCTCGAGCCTGCGCGCCTGCTGTCCTCCCTTCACGAGCTCTCCTGGGGCACAACTAGCTTGTCCCGTGCTCCTTCCCTGATCGTGGATGGTGATTGGCTGAAGTCAGTCTTGAGCTCCTCTTCTGGGGATGGACCGGCGCCAGGCCGAGCTCCTAGCGAGGCCCGTCCGGCGATTGCTGGGGCACCAGCCCCCAGCCCCGTGCCGGGAGGGAGCAAGCCGCCTTAGGGCCCTCCGCATTCGCTAGGGACAGAGGGTGACACGGAAGACGTGCTCGGGCGCTCTCGGTGTCAGGACCCCGACTCAATGCCACATCAATCTAGCATGTAACACCTCATATCACTTTGCGGCCTCACGCACGGTATTCCCACGGGTGTCGCCTTACCTTTGCCCGGGACCGTTTGCGCCTTTTGGCACACGTATATGATAGTGTCGCTAGCATCCATATGATAAGGAGCCCGGGCTGACATGGCTAGTCGTAAACCCAAAGTGGCACAAACTTACAGGGACAGGCATCCCTGACCCAGCATCGAACGTGTCGGTCATCAGCGAGTGAATCCAGGCTGTAGCACTGGGCTAGCAGGACTCCGGTGAACCAGGCTGTAGCGGGCTAACAGGACTCCGGTATTCATCGTGTGACATTTCCCCGAGGGGACATACACAGGAACGAAGAAGGACACATGCCGGCCAGCCTAAGTGTTCCGGAGCAGTAGCAAGTTACCATGGCTGAGTGGAAACACTAGGAGACATTTCCCGGTAAGAGAGGCTACTAAGGATAAACATCTAGATAGTCAGATCCCACACATACCAAGCATTTCAATAACATACACACAATATGCTCGACATGTGCAAATACAACATGGCATCACAACATGACTCTACAACTCAAGATTTTATTCAATAGGCTCAGAGGAGCGAGATATTACAAACATGGGTCTCATGACCCAACACTTAGAGCATACAAGCCAAAGCACAAGCGGAAGCTTAACATGTCTGAGTACAGATATCTACAAATGAAAAAGGCTGAGAAGCCTGACTAACTACCAGATCCTGCCGAGGGCACAAGATCGTAGCTGAGGTAACAAGCTAAACGTCGAAGTCCACGTGAAACTACTAGCGAGACTGAAGTCTCTCTGCAAAAACATAAATTAAGCAACGTGAGTACAAATGTACCCAGCAAGACTTACATCAGATCTATCTACATATGCATCAGTATCAACAAAGGGGATGGTGGGGTTTAACTGCAGCAAGCCAGCTTTGACTCGGTGGCTATCCTAAACTACGACTGCAAGTAACTCTTTGAGGTGGCGCACACGAGTCCACATATTCACCATATCAATACACCACTATGGATCCGCTCCCGTCTCCCTACGAGAACGCCATCCATAGCACTCACGCTTATCTTGCGCATTTTAGAGTATCCACTTTCACCTGTATATGAACTGTACAGGCAACCCAGAAGTCCTTTTCCGCGGACACGGCTATTCGAATAGATCGTATTAACCCTCCAGGGGTGTACTTCTTCACACACGCTCTCGCCACTTACCGCCATGTACACCTCGTGTATCTCGGCAACCTTCAAGCGGAATCCTGGCGAGGGAGTCGGCCACGACCTAACTAACCACACAAGTCTCTCGTCCAGGTTTATCGCCTATTCGGGTTCCATCCGCAAGGAGATCCGGCCGGGGTGTCGCTCACGGACCCAAACGATGTGTGCAGGGTTCCCAAGTCCACCATCCGGGTGCCACTTGGTACACCGGGCCACTGTGCCTAGTCTGTCCCAAGCCCACCTGTACCGGGTGCCACTTGGTAGACTACTAACACTACCTACAAACACCAGAAACTAGTTGCAACTCCTGGACAGAGATCAAGTTGATTAATAAGTCGAGAGGGGCACTAAAGCATTCCAATGCGTGGTAGTAGCTGTTCATGGATCACAAACACAGAACTCAGTTCCTGAGGATGGCTTCAATGAGACAACCCACCATGTACTCCTACATGGCCTCTCACCGCAACCTTTACCAAATCGTGTTCACACACTTAGCTCACACACAGTAGGACATGTTCACCACTTTCCAATTCATTCCCGATGAATCAGACCTAACTCAACTCTAAGCAGTAGCAGGCATGACAAACAAGCATGAATGAGTAGGCACATCAGTGCTCAAACAACTCCTACTCATGCTAGTGGGTTTCATCTATTTATTGTGGCAATGACAGGTCATGCAGAGGAAAGGGGTTCAACTACCGCAGCATGTAACAGTTGAATCGTTGTTGTCCTAATGCAGTAAAATAGAGCAGGAGCGAGAGAGTGGGATTGTATCAGAATGAACAATGGGGTTTTGCTTGCCTGGCACTTCTGAAGATAGTATAGTTCTTCATCGGTGTCATTGATCACATCGTTGAAACCACGTCTATCGAGAGGGGGCAAGTTCCGGCAACACAGAAGGAAACACAATCAATGCAATGCACAATATGATGCATGATCATGACATGGCAAAATGATTGTGTTGGGCTAATGCAACTAGCAGTAGGTTAAATGAACTTGGTTTGAACCTTAGGTTCAAATTCAAACTCCATATGTGAAGGTTTAATGTCAGTATATGATTTGTTCTAAACAGCAGCCATAAGTTGTTCTAACATGCATGAAAATTGTACAGATGGATAGATTGGATTTTTCTGATCATTTTTCATATATAATTTATTTCATTTGGAGTTACGGTTGAATTTCTATGAATTTTAGAAGTTTTGGATATTTTCTGGAATTTCCTGTATAAGAATAAATCCAGAAAATAATTAACAGCGTCAACATGACGTCGGGGTGACGTCATCAGGTCAAAGGCGCCAGCCCAGGTCAAACCTGAAGGCTGGGGCCCACATGTCAGTGTAGCAACTAACTAATAGGGTTAGTTAATGTTACGTTAGCACTAACCTAGGTTAATTAGGGCCTGGGCCCACTGGTCAGTAACTAACCTAACTAACCTATATAGGATTAGCCCTAACTAACTTAGTTAGCCGGGCGGGGCG
Source organism: Triticum dicoccoides (assembly GCF_002162155.2). Classification (NCBI taxonomy): domain Eukaryota; kingdom Viridiplantae; phylum Streptophyta; class Magnoliopsida; order Poales; family Poaceae; genus Triticum; species Triticum dicoccoides. The sequence continues at coordinate 602,960,703 of NC_041383.1, forward strand.
CGCATGTCAGTGACAGAGAGGGGTCAAACCTCTGGTTAGCCAGGGTCAAACCTCACCGGTCAACACGGTCAGCCCGCCGGCGTTTAGCAGCCGGCGATGACAGAGATGGTGGGGCGGCTCGGAAATGCTCTACAGGGCACCATTCGATGCGCGGGTTGCACCTATGGGTTCCTGGGAGTGAGGCGCATCATTGGTGGCAGTGGTAGGAGCTGCGGTGCTCGGGATCGACGGCGGCGACCAAATCGGCGGCGGCCGGAGTTCGGGTGCTCGTGGTTTTGGTGCTACGGCCTGCAGGAGGACTAGCCGTTTGCACCTACGGGGTCTACGAGAGCTCACGAGCCCAATGGAGGTACGCACGAGACCATTTGGTCACCGGAGCCTCGTCGGCGACGAGTTCGTGCGGCGGCGCGGTTCGGTCTTCAAGGGGGCGATGACTACAACAAGAAATCGAGGCGGGGAAGAGGGGGATTCGGTGCGGAAGCTCACAGCGGTCACGCAGAGAAGCTCAAATGGCTCGGGGAGGCATCGGGGACGGTGTACGGTCGCCGGCGATCTCGGTGCAGAGGCGGTGGGGTCGAGCTCGATGGCGAGGCTCCACTGCTTCCGGAGATGCGTGGCTCGTCGAGGAGGAAGAGGGGGGGACGAGGCGGAGCTTCTTGGCGCGTAGGTGAGGCGTGGGGTGGCCGGTGGCCGCGGTGGCAGCGAGGACGGCGGCGATGGCATTCGGTGGCTGCGTGCGAGAGAGACAAAGGAGGGGAGAGGAGGAGTGGACAGACCAGAGGGGGTCGGGGGGGTTGCGTGGCATCTCCAGCCAGCCCCCAGCGTCGGCGGAAGCAGGAGGTGGCTCGGGCGCGTGCCAGCGCGCGGCGGCCACGCGCCTCTCGTCCTTCTGGCGAGAGGTTGGTGGTGACTGGCAGCGGTGGTGGGCTGGGCCAGCTCCTAGGCCGGCCAGCTGCAGTGCTGGGCCGCACAGGTAAGCCAGGTAACTTACCGGTAAGTTTCTGTTCTTTATTGTTTTCTGTTTTCTGTTTTTTTATTTAATCTTTTGCAACTGTTTTGAATTCAAAACAATTCAAACAATGCCAAAAACTCCTCTGAATATTTTTATTTTGCTAAATGGACTTTTCCAAAAGCTTATAAAATATCTCAGGGGTATTTGAAATTATATTCTAATTATATGAATAAAATTCAAATTCAAATAGCTAATGATTTAAATTCAAAGTCCCAAAATTAAGTCCTTAAAAATGTGCAGTATTTTTGGTTTGGGCCAGAACCCTTGCCAAAAATATCAAACATTTAAGAAGAGCATTTTGGAAACAACGAATGAGATTTTAGGGGGTTTGCCCTTCTTTTATTTAAATGTTTTGAGGCTTTCAAATTTCCTCAGTTCAACTTTCAGAAAATGGACAAGATGCATGGATGCAATGCCACTAACTACAAGCATTAATCTAGGGCTGTGACACTCGGGAACGTCGTGCCCTTCGTCAAGAGTTCCTCCAGGGGGCGGCGGATGCGGTGAGCCGGATCGGGGCGGAGCTTGCTGGCGAGGATGCGCGCCTTGAGGCCGAGGGCCTACGCCTCGCTGAGGAGAGGCGCAAGCTGAAGGTAGCTGTCGCCCTCGCACGTCATCAGCGTGACCTTGACAACCCGAAGGCTGAAGCATCGCTGGCGGCCTCGCGGGAGGTCTGCTCCCAAGCTGTCGAGGAGGCCCGGGAAGCAGACCGACGGTGCAAAGATGCGGAGGAGCGCGCATGGGAGCTCCAAGCCTGGAGCAACTCTCTGGAGCAGCAAGTGGAACTGCGCCAAGCAGCCCTTGTGTCGCTGAAGGGGGCTTCCATCGACCAGGCGGAGCTCCTAAAGCGCGAGGAGGCACTAACGCTGGAGGCCGCCGAGCGCAACCTTGACCTTGAGCGGTTGGAGACGAGGGAGCGCCTGGTGACTCAGGCGGAGGATGACGTCGCCGCGCGTGAAGCCCGAGCCCAGGAAGAGGTCGACCGCCGCGTGGCGGCAGCTCGCTCGACCCTCGAGCGCGAATACGAAGCGAGGTTGGAGCTGATTAGGGCCGAAGCTGAGGGTGGGACCGCGACCCTCAGGGCCAAACTGGCTGAAGTGACATGGGGTGCGGACTCCTCCGCAGCCGCCCTTGGCGGAGCGCAGGCGGAGCTGGCCTCTTCCCGCGCCGAGCTGCTTCTTCTCCAACAGAGGGTTGATGGTGCCGAGGCCATCGCACGGCGGAATGAGGATGAGATCCGTCAGCGGTGCCTTCTGGAGCACGGGCATGCCCCCATGCTCTGAACGCTCAGGGAAAGGGCTAACACAGTCTTGAGCAATATTTGCGAGGCTGCCGCCAAGGAGCCGCATGAGACCAACTACGCCGGCAACCTCCAGTTTTTCACCGACGTGGTGATGCTTCTAGAGAACTGCTCTGAGAGGTCTCGTTGGCTTGTCGAGGATAGGAGCCGAGCCTTGCTCGGGCGTGCCTTCTCCCGTGTCTTTAGCTATTTGCAGCACAAGGACGCCCACTTCGATTTCGATGCCGCCATCGCACCTGTGCCCATAGCCATCCGGGGCGACCTTGCGCAATGGGTGGAGGACAATGTGGACGCCCTCGTCAGGGCCTTCGCATCTGATGATGACGGCGTGATCATGGCTGCCGATGAAGGCGGCGTTGTGGACGAGCCTGGCACTGACGGAGGTGTTGGCGGTGGTGGTGATGATGTCAGTGACGCCAGCGACGCCTCCGGGGGCGCCCCAGAAGACGCGGTGAGTGAGATGTCCGACTGATTGTATGTCACCACTATTTACCCTGCATGAAGAAGGTTCGGGCTCGGCCCTGAAGATTGTAAGAGCATTTTGGGAGGGGAAGCTCCTCATGTAAAGGTTTGCGATCAGTACCTTGGTAAGCATAACGTTGCGTGTGAGCTTAGCTATTGGCCCGGTGATGGGTCAGCTGACTTGTTTACCTTTTGACCCCGACGAGTCCCGAGCGGGCCTGTGGGGGCCGCAACATCTCGGGTGTCTTCTGGGTAACCCATTGATCCTGCGATGAGAACCTCCGGAGAGGGTGCGACGACAGCGGTCCAGATTGTAGACGTGCTTGGCCCGGCCCGGCTTGCGAGGGGCTCGCGAGGGGGGGGGGGCAACTGACGCTAACTTCGGACGCAAAGCCGAAACCAGAACACAAGAGATTGCTCGAACGAGACTAAACACCCCTTCCCCAAACACACACAAGTCTCAAGCTCAAATCCAACTTAAATTCAAATCGAAGAACCTTGTCAACAGAGGAAAAAGCGAAAAGCAAAAATCCGCGTCCGGCACCTAGTCTAGTCTTCAATGTCTTCTCACCAGCGCGGAGCTAAGTGCTGCCACTGGGCGTGGGAGGGAGCCCCTGAGGCCCGAGGGCGGCTCTCCGGAGACTCCGGGGCGTGTACAGCCCCACTCATTATTACGTGAGAGTGTCACGGGCGGCGAGCTTCACAGGCACTGGGCCTTCTTCACAGGTACCGGCCTTGCTTCATATCGCCAGACGAGGGGCCCGTCTTGCACCACACTCTACCGCCATTGACGGCGGCTGGAGACCAAGGACGACGCCAATGGGGTAGAGCGGTTGCCAGCGGTTCCCGTGATGACCACGGGTCCTCTGCTTGGGGCAGGCCCTGGGGCACCTCCCCGGCAGAGGGCCTACCTCCTGAGAATGCCTTGCTCCGAGCGCCGCGGGGGCGAACCTGGATCTTGGCCCCTCTCCTGCAGCCCCCGGCGCCCTCCTCCTAAGGGGTAGGAGGCTGCCGCATTGGGGCAGCCATCTGCTGCAGCGACATGTACCTCCTGCGACCCATGGTTAGCATAAGATAGCTCCTGAGGAATTAGTGGTACCCGACAGTTGTTGCCGTCGGTGCGGTTGTTGAGGCTCTCTTGGGGTTCCTGAAAGAGCTCAGCTTCTGGCACCTCCTCGCCCCAGCCTGGCCCGAGGAACGAGCCATGGTGTTCTTCCAGTGCGCACTCTTGATCCACCGTGTGGGCGACATAAGCTTCTGGGGCCACCGCCCTGTGGGTCTCGCCGTAGTGCCCCATATGCCACGCAGTCCGGCCTGGAGCATTATCTTGGGGGTGGTGGCGTGGTGGTTCGCCGAGGCCGAAGGCCGCGGCGTGCACTCCTTCGCCGGTCGGAGATGGGGCCGGCGCGACTTGTCGCCCGGTGCTAACGGCCGGGTTGGCATTGAGTAGGCCCTGGAGTCCGCTCGGAGTTGCATGGGCACGTATGGGGCCGCCATATGGCCCGCCCTGGATCCAGGGTGGCAGCTGGACGCAGAAAGGAGGTGCTCCCGAGGCGGCGGCGTCCAGGAGCTCGGCTACTTGCTCCAACAACACGTCGCGGCCGCCCTCCAGCAGCCGGCACTGTAGCAGCTCTCGGGCCACCGTGAGCGCGGCCCTGGAGTTTGCCTGCTCCCGTCGGGTGTGCAGCACTGTGGCCGCGGCGTGGCTTGAGGCTCTTGCTACTGACCGCACCTGCCGCGATGTGAGGGCAGGCGGCGTTTGGCTGCGCCGCCCGCGCCCCGCAGCGCCCTGCGGAGCGCGGGCTGCCTGAGGCGCAAGGTTGAGGTCGCCCTGGGTCGGCGGCACAGTGTGGGCGGGCCACGCCGCCCAGCAGCCGGTGCTGGCAGTCGGGTCGCTTGACATCAGAACGGCGAGGCGAAGGAACGCGATGCGACGGAAGAAGGATTCTGGCGCACCCCTACCTGGCTCGCCAAATGTCGGATTTCGGGTTCCGGCAGACCCTTGAGGTTCGAACTCTGGGGTGCGCACGAAGATCTTTCCCCTACCAACTCGCATCTCGATGGCTCGCAAGGAATCTAGGCTAGTAAGAAGAACACACAAGGGACACGAGGTTTATACTGGTTCAGGCCACCATTGTGGTGTAATACCCTACTCCAGTGTGTGGTGTGGTGGATTGCCTCAGGGGCTGATGATGAACAATACAAAGGGAGAACAACCTCGTGAGGGGCTGTTCTTGAGCTGGTGTGATGAAATGCTTGGGTGAGTTCAATCGATTCTCTCTCTCTCTCACCCTGATCCATCCGTCCCACTGTGGTGGCTAGCCCTATTTATAGAGGGAGGCCCTGGGCCTCTTCCCAAATAATGAGCGGGAAGGGCGCCAACAATTGGTCATTTTGAAGGGGAACATCTAGTACACTTATCCTGACTAAAGTTGGTGTTTGGCTGCCAAAGGCTCTGACGATGATGTTGTCCTAGGCTCCACGATGACCTCCATCCTGCCGTCCTGCTGGTCTTGGTCTTGTTGCACCAAAACGGTAACCTTTGCCTGATGCCTTGGCCTGTGCTTGCCCCCTTTGCACCGAAGGGGAAATAAGGACACTGCGCAGGCCTGCGCCCGCCTGGCGCCCGCCTGGTCTCGATCGTCATGGCTTGTGTCACGGGCTCCTCACGAGGTGCCCTACCTTGATCTCTCCGCCTCCTCGCGAGCCTGCCAGATGAGGCCGCTCCAGAGGAAGCTTCCTGACGTCCGCCCCTGTGACGCCCGGATAATTAGGCTACAGTAATCCCACGTTAACGATGCCATGTCACTTTGATTACTGTTAGTAATCTCGCGTTAGTTCGAAACGATACAAATTCAAAATCAAAATCAAGCAAACAATAAAAGTTTTTCAAAATTTAAAACAAAAGTGTTCGGTAGATGCCATATTTTACATAGGTCGATATGGTGTAATAAACACAATTTTATAAACTGCCTAAGTATTTTAAAATAAATAAAGACAGAAAAGGAAAATAAATAAAAGAAAGAAACTAACAGAACAAAAAAAAAATAAAAGGACCCCCCCACTGGGCCAGCTGGCCCAGCTATTAGCCAGGCCGGCCCAGCTGTTGGCCAGCCCAACTGGCTCCAACCGGCCCACCCCGCGCCTGGCCTATATGGCCCCTCACCCCGAAACCCTAACCCCTCCCCTAGTCACCCACTCCCCCCACTCGCCCCCTC
>NC_041383.1:602967466-602968293 GCF_002162155.2 Triticum dicoccoides
GCGGCACCCGCCCGTGCAGCGCCCAGCCGTCGCCCTTGCTCCCCGTGGCAAACCCCGTCGCCGCACGGCCCCCTCCGTCTCCGCGCCGTTCCGGCCGCCTGCCGGTGCCGTGGCCGCCGGCGCCCCGTGGCGCTGGGCTGCACCCGTTACGGCTGCGTCCAGGTGACCCGACGCCCACACGCCCGCTAAGGCCCCTTCGGGCCACTGACCAGGGGGGCCCAGCCCACAAAACGTTTTAAAAGAAAATGAAAATGAAAATAAAATAAGATGAATTAATTAAATTAATTAATTAGTGAATTAATTAAATTAATTAATTCTATTTAATTAACCTAATTAATTAGTTAGTTTAATTAAACAGTAACTGGATTAGCTAAACCCTAACTAACCTAAACAGAGGATGACAGGTGGGCCCCGCTGGACCCACGGGCCAGGTTTGACCTTGGTCAGCTGGGTTTGACCTGCTGACGTCATGGTGATGTCATGCTGACATCACCTTTCACTGTTCTGGATAATGTTCAATTTAAATAATTAAATAAATTTCGAAAATGCCTAAAACTTAGATAAATCATAGAAAATAAACCGTAACTCGGATTAAAATATTTTCAACATGAAAGTGGCTCAGAACGACGAGACGATTCTGGATACGCAGCCCGTTCGTCCGCCACACACCCCTAACCTATCGAACTCGCAACTTTCCCCCTCTGGCTCCTTTGCCCGAAAACGCGAAACACCGGGGATACTTTCCCGGATGTTTTCCCCCTTCACCGGTATCACCTCCTACTGCGTTAGGTCACCTCTAGCATCGCGTATTGCCATGTTACGATTTG
>NC_041383.1:602968653-602973184 GCF_002162155.2 Triticum dicoccoides
CCTTGTCTGAGCAACCAGGCAAGCCCCCCCCCTTGATCACCAGATATCGCCTATTCTACTCTATACTGCTTGCATTAGAGTAGTGTAGCATGTTACTGCTTTCCGTTGATCCTATTCTGATGCATAGCCTGACATTGTTACTACACCTGTTGATACCTTACCTGCAATCCTAAATGCTTAGTATAGGATGCTAGTTTATCATCATTGGCCCTACATTCTTGTCGGTCCGCCTTGCTATACTATTGGGCTGTGATCACTCGGGAGGTGATCACGGGTATATACTATACATACATACTATACAGATGGTGACTAAAGTCGGGTCAGCTCGATGAGTACCCGCAAGTGATTCTGATGAGGGGGCTGAAAGGACAGGTGGCTCCATCCCGGTAGAGGTGGGCCTGGGTTCCTGACGGCCCCCGACTGTTACTTTGTGGCGGAGCGGCAGGGCAGGTTGAGACCACCTAGGAGACAGGTGGGTCTGGCCCTGTTCGGCGTTCGCGGACACTTAACACGCTTAACGAGATCTTGGTATTTGATCTGAGTCTGGCTACGAGCCTATACGCACTAACCATCTACGTGGGAGTAGTTATGGGTATCCCGACGTCGTGGTATCAGCCGAAGCACTTCGTGACGTCAGCGACTGAGTGGCGCGCGCCGGGTTGGACTGCGTTAACGCAACTTCCTTTGTAATGGAGGTTGCTAGGTCTGCTCACCGGCCGCGTACGCAACGTGCAGGTGTGCAATGGGCGATGGGCCCAGACCCCTGCGCGCATAGGATTTAGACCGGCGTGCTGACCTCTCTGTTGTGCCTAGGTGGGGCTGCGACGTGTTGATCTTCCGCGGCCGGGCATGACCCAGGAAAGTGTGTCCGGCCAAATGGGATCGAGCGTGTTGGGTTATGTGGTGCACCCCTGCAGGGAATTTAATCTATTCGAATAGCCGTGATCTTCGGTAACAGGACGACTTGGAGTTGTACCTTGACCTTATGACAACTAGAACCGGATACTTAATAAAACACACCCTTCCAAGTGCCAGATACAACCGGTGGTCGCTCTACCTCAGGGATATGAGGAGGGGATCGCCGGGTAGGATTATGCTATGCGATGATACTTGGAGATGCTACTTGAAGATGCTACTTGGAGGACTTCAATCTACTCTCTTCTACATGCTGCAAGACGGGGGCTGCCAGAAGCGTAGTCTTCGACAGGATTAGCTATCCCCCTCTTATTCTGGCATTCTGCAGTTCAGTCCACTGATATGTCCTCCCTACACATATACCCATGCATATGTAGTGTAGTTCCTTGCTTGCGAGTACTTTGGATGAGTACTCACGGTTGCTTTCTCCCCCCCTCCCTTTTCCCCTTTTCCTTCCTTTCTGGTTGTCGCAACCAGATGCTGGAGTCCAGGATCCAGACGCCACCGTCGACGACGACCCCTACTACACCGGAGGTGCCTACTACTACGTGCAACCCGCTGACGACGACCTGGAGTAGTTAGGAGGATCCCAGGCAGGAGGCCTGCGCCTCTTTCGATCGGTATCCCAGTTTGTGCTAGCCTTCTTAAGGCAAACTTGTTTAACTTGTCTGTACTCAGATATTGTTGCTTCCGCTGACTCGTTTATGATCGAGCACTTGTATTCGAGCCCTCGAGGCCCCTGGCTTGTATTATGATGCTGGTATGACTTATTTATGTTTTAGAGTTGTGTTGTGATATCTTCCCGTGAGTCCCTGATCTTGATCGTACACGTTTGCGTGCATGATTAGTGTACGATTGAATCGGGGGCGTCACAAGTTGGTATCAGAGCCGACTGCCTGTAGGAATCCCCCTTCCACACTCCTTGGCCGAAGTCGAGTCTAGACATTGCAAAACTTTTACTAACATGGCTGTGCGGCCCATGGGCCCACGTCGCCATTGGGTGGTACTAGGATCTTTTACTCCTCGACCTTTACTCTGGGATTCTGAACTCTCTTCTATTCGGGTTAAACGATTTTTACAAAAATCTAACTTTAGGTTCTCGAAAATACTTTCTCCCGGAGAGGCCCTGCAGTCCAGATGATCACCAACTGCACCAGAAGATTTCGAAGATACTCTCCGATTTTCTCTTGAGACCTTGTGCCCGTTGCCTTTGCAATTCCCTACCACTGAAATATCCCTATGGATAAATACTTACACCTGTCGTGCTTACTTTTATTCTCAGTCGATCTTGTTATTACAAGATACCCTGAGAATATTTTGTGACTACTGCCTTGCAGTTCTTTGCCACCTGAATACCCCTAAGAATAACTTCTCGCACCTTCCGAGTATCCGCTCATCCCAGTTGTTCAGGTGTTTCACAAAAGTCTTTGAAATACTATTCAATCCTCCGAAAATCCTTAGCAGCTTTATTGCTCTGCAAATACTTGTCTACCAGCATTATGGATGCTTCCCATATATCTGACAATATTCACTAGTATCTTTTGACACCGTCATTTTGATCCTATTGATTCAACATGTGTGCGAATGCACACAATCATCTATCAACCCTTCTAACTTATCTTTCCGACTGAGACATCATTTTTGAACATGAGCTGGTTCTCGACCAAACTATTTGTCGCCAATTGTGCCTCTGGTTTATCCAACTTATCCTTCCTTGGTCAGAGCGACTGCTTCCGATCTTTTGTTTTGGAAATCATAATTCCTTTGTTATCTAAGCATCGAATTATTCCGATGTTCTATAATATGATGCCCGTGCATTCTTTCTGGAATACCGATACTCACCTCAACTCCGTTGTGGATCGCCCGACCCATTGTTGGATTGCTATCCGACAGTGTCCTTCATATTCAATCACCTTGTGAGTTCTTCCCCTGATACATAGTGCCTTTGGTAAATTGTATCATCTGCTTGGCCAACCATGCTCTGTTTTCGAGCTGGTGGTATTTACTATTGAAGTTTGTGGTATATGTTCCTAAGATGCCTTGATGGGTTGAACCTACGCCTTCCCTAATCCGTGTGAACCCGAAAGATTACACGGATCATATTTATCTGGTATTGCACCAGATTAAAAAAAACACTTTCAACAACTAATGTCATTTTCGAAATACGAGAGGTGAATGAAAGGTTATGCATTGAAGAAGTGGGAGTCGACCTTGAACTTTGTGTTCATGCCCATGGACATGATGTAGGTCATATCATTAAAGCTTCTCTTAAATTAATTATTCCCTTGGTATAAGTTCTTATATCTGGGATTTGGCCTTTTGCAATCGTGGTTCCGACCATGATCTCCTTGAAATACCATTTCTCGTGCAAGTTTAAGCACTTACCTTCTTTAGAGCAATACCCCAGTCTAAGCTCTACTTTAGACTATCGTCGAGTATTACCCCCTGGTATCTCGAGATTATCTTGGAACTGCATAACTCCTTATGAGTTCTTCATCAAGTACTACATACTCACCGATTACAATTTTTCATGGGCTCGGAGTTATTGAACACTCAAAGACACCGATAACTGAACCGAGTCCGCTCTACGGTTCAACAACTCTTCAGTAAGCTTCTATAAGTACGAGTTTGTACCCGATCACGCCATTCCTAGCCTGTTTGGCTATATCATTGTCGTGACGATTCTAACGGTGCTACCTGGTCCTTATTCTCGGAGCACCAATTTTCGACGATGAACTAACCTTACGTCGATTTTCCTCGTCATACCCTTTCACCTTAAACAACAAGCTTGAGTTCGAGTTTGTGTCGTAACTGTGGTTCCAATGACCTCTTGCTTCATCATTCCTTTGACTTGATGTCGTCGCTGATTGACTACATCTGCATGAAATCTCTCGACAATTGTGTCGTGATCACCATCAACCTTATGAGCTCTTCCAGGAATTCAATTGAATTCATGATGGGTAATACCATCCTTGCCCCTCGATGATTCCTGTTCTCATCGACCACTTTATTGCCTTCCGTTCAACACAACTTGTTCGCGCTTTGTGTAAACCTTGAGATCACTGCTACCCAGCAGTTGATCTTCCTTACCTCGGAAGTATTACCATCACTTTTTGTCAAGAATGTGGTGAGAATTTCACCACCTCTTATTAATTCTTGATATCTTAATACTTCTTGCCATCTTCGTTCATTCCTTGGTCCCCGTATTGTTTTCAACCGGAATACCGACAATGGAGCTATGACGTGTGAATTCAAAACTTCTAGCAACCCTATTGCTTTGAAGTGAATGGGCGATAGTTCATTCTAAGTCCTTCGCTAATTGAATCACCATTCTAACATTGGTCGTGCAACCCAACCCGTACTTCGGGCGCACCCTTCAACCAATGTTTAATTGTGTATGTTTTCCTCGAGCATACTTCCTTATATCATTTGATCTGACAAATGTTATCTCCTTGTTCACTTAATGGTGGAAATCCATCTTTTGGGAATCTCGGTGAATTGCCGTTGAGTTCACCAGACACCTCCTTGTCCTCTCCTTGGTTTAATGGTGAACTATTGCTTCAGAAAACCCGCTCCCATAGTTCATTTCCCGAGAAGCTTGCAATGCCATTTCAAC
>NC_041383.1:602973522-602975320 GCF_002162155.2 Triticum dicoccoides
TCATTATAGATTCCTTTTCAGCAAGGTTATCCATTCATCCATGAGGAAACTGTAAGACTTAATCTACAAGTTATTCCTGATGAATCCTTCGTGTTTCCAAAGTCTGATCTTCACCTGATGACCATGTCCATGCTATCTCGAAGCATGTCTATGGTACTCCGATTTTCAACAAGACCATTTGAAGCCCAATGCTAAATGTTTCTTGCTCAATTACCCAAACACCGTTGTATGGGCAATGTCATGAAAATTCTCTCCCCTACCTAAAGAGTTTTCTACATAATATCCTGTCATGGATATCTTGCTCTGCTTGTCCTGGGGAAGGATATACCCCTGATATACGTGTTTTAAGCACATCTTCCTTCCCGTTGTTTTGTTCAAAATTTCTTGTAAACCACTTAACCGAGCAGTGGTAATCCCCTGCTTAGGTAAACACCTCGGTGTACCTTCCTGTCTGGTGTAACCCTGTTACTATTTTGATGACATTCCGGTAGCCACCGATGGACGAGAACTTTGCCTATTGGTCCGCCTCGTTCAACGAGCAGGAAATGGTTCTCTTCGTCCCTCGCCCTTGGTATCGATGTTGTTGCCGACATATCTGACAGGCTAACCTTTGACACGCCTTACTATCATGACCGTGCAAAATGTCGGCCCCCTTCCTACTTTCAACCACATGGTGGCCCCATAACCCACAGTTCCACAGGATCGAAACCTGACTCTCCTGTACACCCCCTGTTCCCAAAGTTATTCCTCCTGCGTGGACTCGTACATAATTCATGAGCCACCTTTCGATCAGATCATCAATTCTGGCAATGAAAACAATAATTATTCCGTTGCTTGAAACCCCTTTCACCTTTTGACTAGGCATTGAACGATTGCCTGGCTGCCTGAAACTTCTTGTTGGACCTTCCAACTTTACTCTCGATGTGTTCTATTTGTTCAACTCGAGAGGTACTCATATGCTCATTCATGGGTTAATCCCGGGTTATTACCCTTATAGCATTCTGTCGTTTTCGATCTACCCCGTTACCTATTCGTAAATACGATGAAGATCCCGTAGAAAAGATGCCGACTTCATCATAAGGACCTGAAGCAGAGAAATGAAGACATCAATGTATTGGACCGGTTCTCTTCGAGAAGAGCAAGCCAGAATGAGAAGACCCGCTAGATTCGTAACCGAACCTTCCCCCCTTTTTACTACCTCTTAAATCTCGGGACGAGATTTCTTGTAGTGGAGGAGAATTGTGACGCCCGGATAATTAGGCTACAGTAATCCCACGTTAACGATGCCATGTCACTTTGATTACTGTTAGTAATCTCGCGTTAGTTCGAAACGATACAAATTCAAAATCAAAATCAAGCAAACAATAAAAGTTTTTCAAAATTTAAAACAAAAGTGTTCGGTAGATGCCATATTTTACATAGGTCGATATGGTGTAATAAACACAATTTTATAAACTGCCTAAGTATTTTAAAATAAATAAAGACAGAAAAGGAAAATAAATAAAAGAAAGAAACTAACAGAACAAAAAATAAATATAAAAGGACCCCCCCCACTGGGCCAGCTGGCCCAGCTGTTAGCCAGGCCGGCCCAGCTGCTGGCCAGCCCAACTGGCTCCAACCGGCCCACCCCGCGCCTGGCCTATATGGCCCCTCACCCCGAAACCCTAACCCCTCCCCTAGTCACCCACTCCCCCCACTCGCCCCCTCCCCCAGTCGCTCTTCCCCCTCCTCCCCGATCCAGATCGGATCGGGGGGAACGAACCTCCCGCCCGACGCCGCCACCCGTCGCCTCCACCTC
>NC_041383.1:602976734-602997472 GCF_002162155.2 Triticum dicoccoides
CTTGATCACCAGATATCGCCTATTCTACTCTATACTGCTTGCATTAGAGTAGTGTAGCATGTTACTGCTTTCCGTTGGTCCTATTCTGATGCATAGCCTGACATTGTTACTACACCTGTTGATACCTTACCTGCAATCCTAAATGCTTAGTATAGGATGCTAGTTTATCATCATTGGCCCTACATTCTTGTCGGTCCGCCTTGCTATACTATTGGGCCGTGATCACTCGGGAGGTGATCACGGGTATATACTATACATACATACTATACAGATGGTGACTAAAGTCGGGTCAGCTCGATGAGTACCCGCAAGTGATTCTGATGAGGGGGCTGAAAGGACAGGTGGCTCCATCCCGGTAGAGGTGGGCCTGGGTTCCCGACGGCCCCCGACTGTTACTTTGTGGCGGAGCGGCAGGGCAGGTTGAGACCACCTAGGAGACAGGTGGGCCTGGCCCTGTTCGGCGTTCGCGGACACTTAACACGCTTAACGAGATCTTGGTATTTGATCTGAGTCTGGCTACGAGCCTATACGCACTAACCATCTACGTGGGAGTAGTTATGGGTATCCCGACGTCGTGGTATCAGCCGAAGCACTTCGTGACGTCAGCGACTGAGTGGCGCGCGCGGGTTGGACTGCGTTAACGCAACTTCCTTTGTAATGGAGGTTGCTAGGTCTGCTCACCGGCCGCGTACGCAACGTGCAGGTGTGCAATGGGCGATGGGCCCAGACCCCTGCGCGCATAGGATTTAGACCGGCGTGCTGACCTCTCTGTTGTGCCTTGGTGGGGCTGCGACGTGTTGATCTTCCGCGGCCGGGCATGACCCAGGAAAGTGTGTCCGGCCAAATGGGATCGAGCGTGTTGGGTTATGTGGTGCACCCCTGCAGGGAAGTTAATCTATTCGAATAGCCGTGATCTTCGGTAACAGGACGACTTGGAGTTGTACCTTGACCTTATGACAACTAGAACCGGATACTTAATAAAACACACCCTTCCAAGTGCCAGATACAACCGGTGGTCGCTCTACCTCAGGGATATGAGGAGGGGATCGCCGGGTAGGATTATGCTATGCGATGATACTTGGAGATGCTACTTGAAGATGCTACTTGGAGGACTTCAATCTACTCTCTTCTACATGCTGCAAGACGGGGGCTGCCAGAAGCGTAGTCTTCGACAGGATTAGCTATCCCCCTCTTATTCTGGCATTCTGCAGTTCAGTCCACTGATATGTCCTCCCTACACATATACCCATGCATATGTAGTGTAGTTCCTTGCTTGCGAGTACTTTGGATGAGTACTCACGGTTGCTTTCTCCCCCCCCTTTTCCCCTTTTCCTTCCTTTCTGGTTGTCGCAACCAGATGCTGGAGTCCAGGAGCCAGACGCCACCGTCGACGACGACCCCTACTACACCGGAGGTGCCTACTACTACGTGCAGCCCGCTGACGACGACCTGGAGTAGTTAGGAGGATCCCAGGCAGGAGGCCTGCGCCTCTTTCGATCGGTATCCTAGTTTGTGCTAGCCTTCTTAAGGCAAACTTGTTTAACTTGTCTGTACTCAGATATTGTTGCTTCCGCTGACTCGTTTATGATCGAGCACTTGTATTCGAGCCCTCGAGGCCCCTGGCTTGTATTATGATGCTTGTATGACTTATTTATGTTTTAGAGTTGTGTTGTGATATCTTCCCGTGAGTCCCTGATCTTGATCGTACACGTTTGCGTGCATGATTAGTGTACGATTGAATCGGGGGCGTCACAGCCCCACGAGGCTTTGGCCCCTCGCAAGGGTCTTGAGCTTGAGCTGATGAAGCTGGGATGCACTAGGCCCCCACTTGAGCCATGCCGCAGGCCGCAGGCAGGCAAGTCTGGGGACCCCCGTTCCCAGAACGCCGACAAAGTCCTTCCCCAACAAGAACAACTTCACCAAGAAGACTCCAACTAGAGGGTTGGTGGTTCAAGAAGAATACCATGAGGATGATGATGATGATGATGAAGATAGTGAAGCCATGGCCATGGCCTCCATTGCCATTCCCACAACTCCATGTGTGTCTCTCTTCGACTCACCCAATGAGAACATCACCGCTAAGTGCCTCATGGCTAAAGCCACCAACAAGGTAAACCCCAACATCAAAACCACCATCATTACTAATCCCTCCTTGATGGATTGCATTGATGAAAGTGAGGGTCTAATGAGGAAGTAAATGAATTTGAGTCTTTTATGAGTAAGCTCAAGGGCAAATCCAAGAAGCACTTCGTTACTCTCTTGGAACAACTTGGTGAAGCCAATGACATGATCGAGGCTCATGAAGAAACCATCTCTAAGATGGAAGGTCATAGTCGTGACTACGCCGATCAGATATCAGATCTCTCTAATGCTCTTGAGGAAGAGCATGTGCATCGTTTGGCTCTTGAGGAGTCACACAACGATGACCATGCTAAATTAAAGAAAGATCTTGATCATGCTCTTGTTGTATCTCGTGTGCTAAACTCCGAGAAGGCTAAACTTGGGGTTGACCATGCTAGACTCAAGGAGGAGTTTGATATACTCAACAAAGCTCACAAGATCTTGAAGGGTGCTCATGCTAGCCTCAAGGAGTCTCATGATCAACTCCAAGTGAAGCTAACCAAGGAGAAAGATACCTTTCCTCATATGGTATTAATTGATAATGCAAATGCTACTAACCCATGTTGTGAGCATGTTCATCTTGTGGAGGAGAATGCCAAGTTGAAAGAACAACTTGAGAGAGGCCTTATGACGTGCATACAAGATGAGAAGAACCTCAATGACCTTTTGAGCAATCAAAAGGAAGTTGTGGCCAAAGAGGGAGTTGGGTTTGCACCCAATTCCAAGAACAAGAAGAAGAACGACAAGACCAAACGACCTCCCTGTCGGTGTCAAAACCAATGAATCTCGGGTAGGGGGTCCCGAACTGTGCGTCTAAGGCTAATGGTAACAGGAGGCGGGGGACATGATGTTTACCCAGGTTCGGGCCCTCTCTATGGAGGTAATACCCTACTTCCTGCTTGATTGATCTTGTTGATATGAGTATTACAAGAGTTGATCTACCACGAGATCGTAGAGGCTAAACCCTAGAAGCTAGCCTATGATTATGATTGTTGTTGTCCTACGGACTAAACCCTCCGGTTTATATAGACATTGGAGGGGGCTAGGGTTACACAGAGTCGGTTACAGAGAAGGGAATCTACATATCCGATTTGCCAAGCTTGCCTTCCACAGAAAGGAGAGTCCCACCTGGACTTGGGACGAAGTCTTCAATCTTGTATCTTCATAGTCTAACAGTCCGGCATAAGCATATAGTCCGGCCGTCCAAGGACCCCCTAATCCCGGACTCCCTCAGCAGCCCCTGAACCAGGCTTCAATGACGATGGGTCTCGCGCGCAAATTGTCTTCGGCATTGTATGGCAGGTTCCTTCTCCGAATACTCCAAAGAAGATCTTGAACACAAGAATTGTGTCCGGCTCTGCAAAATAAATTCCACATACCACTGTAGAGAGCACAATATTCCACAAGTCTAATCTGCTGACAACTTTTTCATAGCGTGACATCACGCGGTGACTCAGTCATTATTCGAACTGTTTTTATCAACCTGCTACTGCACATCTTGCGAGGCGGTTTTATTGGCACGTCTCGTCGAAGCAGAGATCGTGTCCCCTTATCACGGGATTCTAATCAATACGGGTGTGGGTAACCCAACCGCACCATTAGCACGGCTCTTGGGGAATAAGCGAGTTTCTAGGGCAAGTGGGGAGGTGCACGACTCCTGTGACCTTTATAAGGAGATAAGGATTCCCCTTTTTCACCCATGCCTTCCTCTTCTTTCGCCTATTCTATCTCGCTCGAGCTCCAGCGCCCAAGCATTCGCCTTCTCCGCCCATAAAGGCCCTCCGAAAATGTTCGGATCTGGAGCAGGAGGCAAGTGGATGGACTCTACCGTCCGGGAGAAGGATATCAAGAAACTTCTGGAGGCCGGGTATCTGGCCAAGAAGATCAGCCACCGCCTCCCGACGGCGGGACGGATCGTCCCTACTCCGGAACCCCAGGAGAGGGTTGTATTCCTCCCTCACTTTGTCCGCGGGCTAGGGTTTCCCCTCCACCCATTCGTTCACGGCATTATGTATTACTATGGGATCGATTTTCATGATCTATCCCCCAATTCCTTCTTCAACATCTCGACATCCATCGTCGTGTGCGAGGCCTTTCTCCGCATCTCTCCACACTTCGGCTTATGACTGAAGATTTTCAATGTGAAGCCTAAGGTGGTGAGCGGCGAGCATGCTGAGTGCGGAGGAGCGATGGTAAGCAAGATGCCCAATGTCACATGGCCATCATGTACCTTCAATGATTCTGTCAAAGGGAGGCAACAACAGTGGTTCTATGTCACTGAGCCACGCGACACAAAATGGGTTGCAGCTCCCGAATTCCGATCCGGAGCTCCATTGCGGCTTACGTCCTGGCCCAAGAAGGGCCTGAACTGGTCTTCGCCCGATGAGTTGTCGGCGCTCCAAACGCGCGTCAAGGGTATGGAAGACAAGAATATCAAACTTGTCAACGTAGTCCAGGTGATGTTAGTTCGCCGGATTCTCCCTTGCCAACACAGGGCTTGCAATTTATGGGAATTCGACCCGGCCAAGCACCAGACCCTACTAGGGTTCTTCGACTCATCGCACAAAGACATCTGGAATGTGCTCTTTAAGTCCGGCAAATCGTGGCCGGATTCAGCCGAGGACCGCGGGTACCAACTGTCCCGACCCGCGTGTTCGGTAAGTCTTCGTATGTTGGCAAGTCATATGCTTTATCTACATAATCCAAGGGAAACACTTAATGTATTTTTCCACAACTCTCCTAGGGCTGGACGAAGAAGGCAAGACGGATCTACTGCCCGGCCCCGCTGCCAGAAGAACCAGCCGGCCCACTTCTGACGAAGATGCTGGTCCCGACGCCTTACAAGGCGCCGAAGAAAAAACCCCGAGAAAGAGGTCAAAGAGACCAGGGGCGGCCGTCGTCGCCAAGGAGCTTCGGACACGGTATCCGAAGACTCCGAGGCCCGCTCTTCCTCCAAAGAGGACGAGGACGAGGAAGAAAGCCGATCCCCCCCAGCGGGGGGAAGAAAGAAAAGGACGGCCTCCACACACTTGGAGGCTGAGTCACCTAAGAAGGGAAAAACTCCCTTTCCGAAGGAATCCGCCACCGCCACCGACAGCAGCCCGGTGTGGGATCCCAGGGTCCAGCCCCTGGTGAAATCGTAAGTGTATAAAATCCGGACACGTTCTTATATCCACACTCACTAGCATATAGCATTTTAACGCCTCGAGTTACGCCTTTTTTGCAGTCCGGCCAGGTCCCGCGCCGAACAATCCACATCGAAGGATTTATTGGGTTCGGATGCTATGGCATATTGAATATGACATAAGAGTTCATTTGTAAAAGAATTGACTCGAAAAGGAACACTACAACCCAAATTATAGTGAGATGAAGTTTGAATTGAATTTAAATTCAAAACAGGACAAAGAATATCTGAATTTTGCATTTACTGGATGTGATCAACAAGTATTTGGTACAAGTGTTTCATGGGCGAAAGGAATCAATTAAATTGGATATACGGTTTGTAAGATATGATCAAATGAAGGTTCAGATTCAAATTTGAATTGCTCAAATTTGAAAAGTTCAAAAGTTGGAAATTATGGTGCTAATGGATGGTAATGATCAACACCAACATGTATGAAAAAGAATCAGTGCATTTTGATAAACGGATCACGAGATATAGCAAAAATAAAATTTGCATTGAATCTGTCCAAATACTCTGCCGTGGCAGCGTTTTTGACCTGTTAAAATTGCTGCCATGGCAGCGAATTGAGCTGATGCTGCAGCACTCCGCCATGTGTCCCGCTTGGATTGGCCGGAGGGGGTTTGCGCACGCGTGCTCACCCTGAGCTGAGAGAAACACAGGCGGTCTCGGACGCGGGCGGTGGGGCTTCTCCGGTGATCCTCCGGTGACGCTGAGATGGCGTGCGGGTGCGGCGTTCGGCGGGGGTGGTGATAGTGGTGCACACGGCGAAGGGGGTGGCCTGCAGCGACGATAGCAACTGGCTAAGATGGGTGGTCGTCGGCGAGCTTCGGGGCGAGGTCGAGGAGCTCGATCTGGTTCTCTGCTCAAGGAGAAAGGGGGTCAGGCGGACACGGAGCAGAGGGAGGGAAAAGAAGGAGCAGTAGGGGACTGTCGGGGACCTCTGTAGGTGACGGAAACGGCCGGCGGAGGTTGCTTTGGCGACGCGAACTCCGGCGAGTTCATGGCGTCGTCCTAAGGCACGGGAGGACGATGTGATGGGGAGAAAAAAAAAACAAAAGTGGAGGGGACGGGGTGCTCACGAAGGCCCGACTGCGTGCGTGCGGGGTGAGTAGATCGAATTCTTGAACAGATTCGATCGGGATTCGGCTTGGTAGGATTTGCAGAAATCGTGAGGAAGAAGGAGACTCAGGTGGGTCCCGTGAGTCAGAACACAGGGGAGGGAGGGAGAGGCTGGCGCGTGGGCCTGCACCGATTGATGCGGCGCTGACGTGGCTGTCGGCTGCTGATGTATGCTTGCTCGCGCGCGTGGGCGTTAGATAGGAAATGGGCGGGCCAGCTGTTGGGTTAGAATAGGTTATAGGAATAGGTTTTCTTATATTTATGAAATTACAGAAATGGCTTTGGCTCCAAAATGGACCAAATAATTTCCTGAAAAAAAAACAAAACATCCGCAGAAAGCAATTTAGTTATATAGATCCTAGTGAACATTTTTGCTGTCCAAATTATTTATATAATATACATATAATATTTTGGTAAACTCTACTTTGACACAGTAAAACGTGCCATTCAATATTGTTGAACTCCGAAGAAAAATTCAAATAACATTTGAAACATATCCAACTCTTCTTAACGTTCAAGGAGTCATATTTCCTTCTCTCATAAATTTTTTTTGAGTTAGAATTGTTTCTAATATTCAAAATCCAAAATGGGAGAATATTCAATTAATCCCCAATATTATTCTTTGAGGAAGTCATGTCATCCTCTCTCATATCCAAGGTGAACTAATTTGTATATTCTCAAAGTTCAAAATAAGATCGAAAGGAATATTCGGGAAAGTCATTTTATTCCCTCTCGTTTATTATTCATTTAAACTCCAAAAGTTTCAAGACATAGTCAAAATTAACTAACAGCAAGCAACAAAAGCAAGTTTTTAATTAACCATATTTAGATAATTAATATTCCAAAATTTAGAGTTTTGGGATGTTACAGCCGACCATAGGTCAGGCTATCGCCGAGGAGGCCACGGCTCAAGAGCCGACCTTCACCACTCTGTAAGTGCCATCCTAGTTGTTACGATCTTCAAATATTGTCTCTTCCTCTTGCTTGATCCTTTATTGAGACGTGGTTTCAATTTCGTAGATCTCACTACTATAAGATGTTGCTAACATGACACATGAGTCAGAGACCCTTCGACGATACTCTGTGCGATGCATGAATCGCAAACGGTGTCGTAATAAAATAGTCACAAATAAGACGAACTATGTGCGATGACGGACACATCAAGCACGATTCAGATCAGAGTCGTGTGTGCGATACGGGGCATCATCAATCTCGGGCATTTGCGCATGGAGGCAATTTTCAAGGTAGAGAAAGATGATCTAATCGAATAGCCGACACTTAATGAATTTTCTTATCACAAGCCTATGAAGGCGGTAAATCTGTTTTCCCAACGCTTCAGTTTATCTGAGCAGGGTTTTTATCTTTCTGATCAGTTGTTTGACATATCCGAACAGGGTTGGAGACAATGGGTTGACACAGTGCAGTCTCTAGCTTCACAATCGAAGAGTCATTTGCGTGACGATGACCCTAGTTTTATTGAGGACCCTCAAATTTCCCCTATCTTCAAGGATGGGGTCCTCCACCAGCAGAGTGTTCAAGGCATCGAGGTAGCCATCGTCGTCGACCGGATGGGGACCTTGTCCACTTCCACTGACAACGCCACCGTGCCCTTTCCTTATATAAGGAAGAGAACCATCACCGTGACTACTCCGGATGTGGGCACCTTTATCCCCTCCAATAAGGGCAGCCGCTTGAAGCATCTAAAAAATGTCCCAACTTAGGAGAGGGGTCAGCCGAGGAGAAATCCTGGGCCGGACGTTGGTCAGGCTATCGCCGAGGAGCTCATGGCTCGAGAGCCGACCTCCACCACTTTGTAAGTGCCATCCTAGTCGTTATGATCTTCAAAGATTGTCTATTCCTCTTGCTTGATCCTTTTATTGAGGCGTGATTTCAGTTTCATAGATCTCACTACTATAGGATGCTGATAACGTGACATAGGAATCAGAGACCATTCGACGATACTGTATGTGATGCATGAATCGCAAACAATATCGTAACAAAATAGTCACTAATAAGATGAACTATGTGCGTTGACGGAGACATCAAGCACGATTTAGATTAGAGTTGCGTGTGTGATAGGTGGCATACAATTGAGCCATACAAACTGTTTGGAATGAGCCAGATCAAGGTGTGTGTGCGATATATGACATATATTTCACTCGGATGAACTATTTTCAATTAGCGAACACAACAGAAACGGTCGGGCAAATCAAGGTGTTTGAGATAGACGGCATATAGTTCACCCGGATGAACTGTTTGTGATGAGCCAAAACAACAGAAATGGTTCAACATGACAAGATGTGTCTGGTATGCATCAAACAAGCAAATCATAAGAACTATTTACGATGATAAAAAATAAGATGGAAGTAACCATATGTGTGTCATACCAGGCAAATAGGTCACTCCGATGAACTGTTTGCGATGCTAAAAAATTACACAAATGATTCGGCGTAATAAGGTGTGTGTGATACCCTACAAACAGGCAGTTAGAATTGTGTAGTAACATAGACTGACAATAACACATACGATTCGTGCTAATAAGCACTTGATTTATAAAATGGTTGCACAAATTATCGTTTGTACTCATGCATAATCAACCAAACAACATAATAGCGGCATTAGATATCAACAAGGTTCGGAAAAAACAACACATAAATAGCTACTCGTCGGCATTGTTGCGGGTTTGGCCTGTTGGTGCGACGATGTTGAAATATTCTCTGCACTGATGCAAAATCCTCTCTCAGAAGGAAGGATTGAGTTTCGGGTGGGCGACGACCTTGTCCTTGAACATTTCGTAGGCCCGACCATTCTTCTTCTCCTGCTCGACCATAGTAGCTCGGGGCTTAGGGAAAATCCCTTCCACGGCCAAACGCACGCGTGCAACGCGGCCTTGACTGACATGTTCCAAGCGGTCGTAAACAACAAAGGCATCAGCTATGCGTGTTGCTAGAGCTCTAGCAAACCCTAAGGAGGCTGCGCCCTTACCACAGTGAAATCTGCGCCTGCCGCCAAGGCAACGACGGCCTCATCATCGCGTGTCGCCCAGGCCGTGGCCTCAACCGCGTGTTCTGTGTACAGAACCATGAGTGCACCCAAAAGACCTACTACAACCGCCAACTCTTTTGCGCTTGCCGCCAAGGCCGCCGCACCCACATTAGCGCGTACCGCCACCAGCATCGCGGGCTTCAGCGTGCGTATGAGCTGCGTCTCCCCCGTATCTTCCGCGATTGAGAGGGTGGTTTGAGTTTCTGAGGACATGTGTGATGTGGAGTATTTTGGGAGGCAAGGACAGAAACGATAGAGAGCAAACAGAGCATATTTATTGTGTCCCTAACCCTTGCAGACAGTTGTTGCAGTTGTTTTGTGTGCGATTATGTGTGTAGAAAAACTTTGAAAATGCAAACGAGTTGTTGCGATGGCTAGGAGAATCGCACACGATGCATGGTGCGAGTACTCGTGTGTGATGATTTGTAAGTTACACATATGTGTCCTTATGTTAACACGTCTGTGATAGCACGTGACACCACATACGACTGTCTGCTGGGAATTGTGTGCTCCACTTAGTCTTCCCTTGCTCCAGCGAAGACTTCACACGCAAGGACCAACCATAGGGGTAAATTGTAAAAACCCCAATCCCTTAGCCAACTGCTAGCTATAAATAACCACAACAATGGTTGTCGGCGGCGACTAAGTAATGATCTCCTTGCTAGCTAGTTACCCACACATACCGGCATACCCCCAACAACCGATGACAGGATGGAATTGGGTGACAACGATCAACGGCCATGCTGCTGCGTCTCTCGACAACGGCCAGAGAAAGCAGGAAACATGGCACGAGCAAGCCACCAGGTTAGTGAAAGTGCGTTATATCGACTAGAGGGGGGTGAATACGCAATTTTTACAAATTCGTCACTAAGGAATTTCTAGGTGAAGAAATTCCCAAGTAACGACGCACTAGCAGCAGAATAAGTACTCAGGTATAAGCATAACAGAGCAACAACATAGTCATCATGATGAAATGAAAACAAGCACAGAGTACAGATAGCATGAAAACGGGATAAGCAGGCTGAAGACTATGTGACTGAAGAATTAGGATTGAGGAAATAGAGAAAGTCTTCAGTCAAATTCTTCAAATAGTAATGACCAGGTTCATCAACACATGAATGAGGAAATGAAAGGGTTGAGGAAATAGAACCAGTTGGCTTGGTGAAGAGAATGATTTGGTAGACAAGTTCCAACTGCTTTGACAGTTGTACGTCTGGTTGGAGCGGCTGGGTATTTAAACCCAAGGACACACAGTCCTCACCGTATTCTCCTTGAGCTAAAGTCACACATACCTCTCCCAAATACTCGTGGTAAGTATTCAGGTGACTTCCAAACCTTCACAGACTTGGTCACTCGACGACAATTCCTCTTGGATGCTCAGATCATGATGCCTAACCGTCTGGAGGATACACAGTCCTCAAAGGTAACAAGCATCGGTTCCACACATGAACAATCTCTTCAGTGATGCTCAATCACTTTGGGTTGTAGGTGTTTGGGTTTTGGGTTTTTCCTCACTTGATGATTTTCGCTCAAAGTCCTCGGAGGATGGGATGCTCTCAATGACAAGTGTCAGTTTCACTCGGAGCAGCCAACCAGCTAGTGGTTGTAGGGGGCGGCTATTTATAGCCTAGGGAGTAGCCCGACATGATAAGACATAAATGCCCTTAAATGATATGACCGTTATGTGGGTAGATATTTTGGGACAGCTGGCGCATAGCACAACAACGGTCAGATATTTGAGGTATCAAATTCCTCGGGGCTATCATGTTCCTCACTGTGTAGGCAATTCGCACTGGCGAATTCCTAACTCCTCAGTCAGAACAAATTCCTCAGAGACCAGAAGATCTTCGTCTCTGTCGCTGAAGAAATTGACTAAATTGATATGAGATTTCCAATGGCTTCACTCGAAAGGATTGGGTAGGTGTAGGATTTTGAGATGAGCATCACTTGGAAAATCACTTTCCTTAGTATTACCTCGACCCCCTTTAACAGTACAGTGTTTCCTAAGACTCAAGAAAGAGAAAATGAAACTACAAAAACAAAAGTCTTCACGCTTCATAATCCTCGCATAAATATCCAAGTCTTAAAGGTCACACCAATTTCTTCACTTTCAAAATCTCCAAGAGACCCAAAGTCTTCAACTGAAGACATACATTTTTAGGGGTCGACTTTCATCGTAAATATCAAACTCCTCATCGATTTATAGAGCCTGTGTACACTCACAAACATATTAGTCCCTTAACCTATAAGTCTTCAATACAGGGAAATCACTAAGGGGCACTAGATGCACTTATAGTTAGCCATGGCCGTCGTGAAAGCGGACATGGATCACTAGCGGGCGATACTTTTGGCTCGGCACAGTGTAAGGCGAACAGTGAGAGCTGTGGAGCAGCAACCACGACGATGCAAGGACAACTGCGACAGTGGTGGCCACCACACGAGTCGCATGGTTATATCCCAGATGGAGGAGGGCGCAATGCTAGACGTCGCCGGAGCATGCCTGGGGTGTGTGATGGCAACCCTGGCGAGAGCCAACGTCGTCTCGATGGACATCGTTAGGGCAGCCTGGCGGTCGCGGTACCCCTGGTGAGTGCTGCGCCCGAGGAAGTACCGGTGATCATTTATGTCGAGGCTGCCCTAGCCTTGATCGATCAAGGTGTGTAGATCATCGACTTGGCAGCCTCCTCTCCTCCTGAGCCCAGGATTGACACGCTGATGGACGATGGCATCTGTGTGTGTTGCGTTAGCGTCAGGCGCATAGTAGCTCTTTTGTGTGTGCGCGGTTCGTTATATTGTTGTAAAAATGAAAAACATGACGCCTGGCATGGTTCCATGGTATGGCCTCACAATGCTCTGGTAAAAATTTGAGAAGGTTTGGCTTATGTCGTCATGCATGCTCTTCATAAATCAAACCATCACCGAGGAAATTTCATGGTTTCGAGAGGGAAATCACCAAGATCGAAGGGGAATCCAAATTTCCTTCCTCGTTTGTCCTTCAGTTTTTTCTATGATCAACATACGCCCTCCAATGCTCCGTGTTCAAATTTGGCACTTTTCCGGGCTCATTTATTATATTTAGTCCATTATGTGCATTTTATAGGCATTAATGCACATAATTCAAATTCAGACAATTGGAGCATGAGAAAGTGCACAGAAATGGTTTGGACAATAATGCTAGCGGTATTTAGTATTTTTTTTCATGCATTTTACAAGGAATGGGTAGATATTTTTAGGATATGTGTGGCAGGAGTCAACCACAAACGTGTCATTTATTGGTTTTTCAACTATTGAAAAATGAAAAACATGCTTGAAAAATATGACGCCTGGCATGGTGTCATTGTATGGCCTCACCATGCTGTGGTAAAATTTGAGAAGGTTTGGCTTGTGTTGTCATGCACGCTCTTCATAAATCGAACCATCACCAAGAAAGTTTCGTGGTTACGAGTGGAAAATCACCTACATTGAAGGGGAATACAAATTTCCTTTCTTGTTTGTCCTTCAGTTTTTTCTATGATCAATATACCCCCTTGTGTTCAAATTTGGCACTTTTCCAGGCTCACTTACTATATTTAGTCCATTATGTTCATTTTCTAGGCATTAATGCACATAATTCAAATTCAGACAATCGGTGCATGAAAAACTACACAAAAGCAATCTAGAAAACCATGATTGTGGTATTTAGTAATTTTGCTTGCCTTTTACAAGGAATGGGCATAGATTTCAAGGTTATGTGTGGCAAGAGTCAACCACAAACGTGTCATTTATTGGTTTTTCAACAATAGAAAAATGAAAAACATGCTTGAAAAACATGACGCCTGGCATGGTGTCATTGTATGGCCTCACCATACACAGGAGCTAGTGTGGTGATTATACATACATGCACGCATGCACACAAACTGCATGCATGCAGCACACACATGTCCACACGTAGACAAGCAACACTCACACGCACACATGCTCACACACACGCACGCATGCAACACTCACATGTACGCATGCATGCACACACCACACGACCAACACACACGCTCACGCTCAAGTGCTCAAACTGCACCTGCATGCGCACACATCAGGCTCTGACAGACACATACACAACCAGGTGGTTCCCGCGCACGGGTTGGAGTCTTGTCGCACCCGCGCCTACGTAAATTTGTGTTTATCTTACGTTTTCCTCTATGAACTGACAGGTGGGACCCACAAGGAACATGGTCAATTTAACCAGTCAACATAGTGCCACGCAGACTATTTGGCCGGTTAACAGAGTGCAATCTGATGCTGAACGGTGAGCAAGTGACCGTATAATCACCGTAAAACGTATATATTGACCGTAATGAGCGTATTCTGAAGTCCTGTGATCGTATTACGCTTTTTGCTTGAAATACACTGACCGCCAGTGTATTTGTCTCTTCTCTCGCTCTCCCTGCGGAGCCGAGTAGGCCAACGTGCCAGTACCTAAATGGGCTCACACCACCCCATTATTGCCGCACTGGTTTCGCAAGACCGAACAAGCATTCACGTCTACCATACAAACTCTAGATATATGTTACAAATGCTAGGAAAAAGTCCATTTTAAACCTTGAATTGGTAGGTGTTTGACGAATCAAACCCTGAAGTCGAAATCCCTATTGTTCTCACCATAAATTAATGAATCCCGGTCTAAATCAAACCTTAGTGTCGTTTGCCAAACGGGAATTGCCGACGTGGCAAAGGGGTGGCCGGGATGGGTCGTCTGGCGTGCTCCTGCGGTGATAAAAGTGGGTCGGCCCACTACGGCCCGTCATTTCACTTTGTTGCCTTAGTGTCCCCTGCCTTCCTCCTTCTCTTGCAACGACAATGGCGACCGACGGTTGATCGCCACCGCTGCGACGATAGTGACGACTTGACGGCGCGTCCAAGAAGAAGGTAATGCCCCGGATGACCTCCTCCTTTGTTCTTTATAGTTCAGAGTAGTTGCAGCATTAGGGTTAGGTTTTAGATCGGCAAATTTGGGGATGATTTTGGGGGAATTGGGTGACCCGAAAGCTTGCATTTTTGTGCAGGGAAATAGGTTCATATGCTTTATTTTGTTCGCAAGTGAGATTTTGTGGGTATGTTTATTTCAGTGAAATCATGGACCCAAGTGAGATTTTGAATGATCAATTTCATATTGGAGGGCAGTTCATCCACATTGGTCCAAATTTGGACTATATTGGGGGAGAAGAAGGCATGTCAAAGATTGAGAGGGGTAATTTGTCTCTGCAGGAAGTGAAAGGTCATCTACGAGACCATATTCAATTGAAGGAATCTATGAAGTTATACTTTCTGCTTCCTAGGAAAGAGCTTATCAGTGGCTTGGTTTTCCTTCATGATGACATTGGGTGTGTGGAGATGGCTGACTATATTTGTGTTGGAGGAGTTGCTGATGTGTATGTGGAGTATCATGGAGAGGAAGATAGCAATGATAGCAGCAGTGGGAGTGACTTTGAGGATGAAATAATGGAACAGAGTGATGACGAACCAGATGCAGTGATAACTGTTGTTGAACATGTAGAATCTGACACTGATGTTCTCATTACTGATGAAAGTGGTGTGATCACACAGGGAATTTGCAGCCCCATGAAGCAGACAATAGGCAGTGCAAGACAAGTAGATGTTGATCATGAAATGACAGTGATTGAAGGAGTTTTTTCTCAGGTTTTGAATCCAACTCAAGGTGCATCTGCCTCTGCTTCTAAACCTCAAGCTTCAGGCCATGTCAATGATCAAATGGTCATAGCTGCACATGTTGAGAATGGCAAAGAAAATTCAGATTCAGAAAGTGACACTGAATACATTGGACATACTGATGGCAACGGGGAGGATTCCGAAGTTGTGTAGCTTAGAAGACATGCTAGGAAGTTTAAGAAACGGATGAGGGAATCCAAGAGCTGAGATTGGAAGGGATGCTACAGGTCTAGTACCAATTGATCTAATTGTCAACATGGAGGAACAAATTGAAAGAGAAGAAATGGATTGGAATTATGATTCATCTGATGAAGACTACAACTATGATGAAGATTCAGATGGTCATATATGGAAGAGGAAGAGCACATTCCCAAGATACAACACTAAAAGTGAAATACCACATTTTGCTTTGACCATGGTTTTAAGAAGCAAGAATCAGTTGTGCAAAGCTTTGAGAAGATATGTACTAGTAACAAAAATGAGCATCTTGTTCATGAAATCTGAGTGCGATAGAGTAAGGGTAAAGTGTGGATGGCCTGGCTGCCCATGGCTTATATATGCAGCCAAGAGATCAAGAACTTCAAGATTCCAAGTGATAACATACAATGATGATCACCAATGTGCACAGAACAGATGCAACAAATTGGTTACTGCAAAGGTGATTGCACAAAGGTATGAGCACTTCATATTGGCAAATCCTATGTGGAAAATTGACAACATGAAAGCAATAGTTTTGCAAGATAAGTTTGCTGATGTCTCAACTTCAAAGTGCAAGCATGCAAAAAAAATTGTCATAGACAAATTGTTGTGTGGAATGAACAATGAGTACACTAGAGTGTTTGATTACCAACTTGAACTGCTAAGGAACAACCCTAGAAGCACAATTGTTGTTTGCATGGATCCAACAAACAAGAAGTGTGTTCCAAAGCTTCTATGTATGATTTAATGCAATGAAGCAAGGATTCAAGGCTGGTTGCAGAAAAGTAATAGGCCTTGATGGATGTTTCTTTAAACGTGCAGTGAAGGGTGAGCTACTGTGTGCCATTGGCAGAGATGCCAATAATCAAATGTATCCTCTAGCCTCGGTTGTAGTTGAGAATGAAAGAAATATAACCTAGAAGTGGTTTGTTGGGCTGCTCTTGAAGGACTTGGAAATAAACAACAATGGAGCTAGCTGAGTTATTATTTCTGATCAATAGAAGGGTTTTATAAATGTAGTCAAGGATTACCTGCCTGAAGCAGAGCATAGGATGTGTGCTAGGCACATTTATGCTAATTGGAGGAAGAAACATAGAGATCATGAGTGACAAAAGAAATTCTGGGCAATTGCTAAGGCTGCAAATAGGCAAGGTTTTAATTACTACAAGGCCAAGCTTGCACAGGTGACACCTGAAGGGGCTAAGGACATCATGAGAACTGAGCCAGTGCACCGGGCTAGGGCCTTTTTCCTAGTTGGTTCAAACTGTGAGTCAGTTGACAACAACCTTTGTGAGTCATTCAACTAGGGATGAAAACGGCGCAGAAATGGATGGAACTGGGTGCTACCATATTTGTTTTCATATTTTTTTGCAGAAGCAGAAAAGAATACAGAAACCCCGGAAACGAACACGGAAACAGATACTACCGGAAACAAACACGGAGCAAATACAAAGCGGACACAGAAACAAAACTGTGTTTTAACCGGAACTTAAAGCCCCCTTGAATCATGGATAAATTCAGACAAAAAACAAACAAATTGATGGAATTGTTAACATGGCTACAAAATAATATGGTTGTGTTGGTAACACAAGGTAGTATTGTAGTAGTACATGATAATTCCATATAGGATCTAGCTGTGTATGTGTATGGTAGTAGAAGTTGGAACTCAAATGATACATTTTTCTCATTCTACTCATCGTGTCATTGCATGTTGTTTGGTAGTTGGGCTACAAAGCAGCCATGGGCCTGTAGTAGAAACGAAAATTCCATATTAACGGAAACGGAAAGTTCCGTCTCCACGTGTGTTCCACCGGAAAACACCATTCCGTTTTTGTTTCCATTTCCGCATAAAAAAATCCATTTCCATTTCCGTTTTGCAAATTTCCATTTCCATTTTCATATTTCCTCTCCATTTCCATTTTTCCACCGGAAAAGCGGAAACTTTCCACTCCATTTTCATCCCTACATTCAACCATGCAATAGTTGATGCTAGCTTTTATCCTGTTATATCTATGAATGAGAAAATTAGGAAGAAAGTGCTAGTGAGAATTCAAGAACAGAGAGAGAAGGGTGCCAAGTTTACAGCCAAAATATGCCCTGCTGTGTTTAAGAAGCTCAAGAAAAGTATTGCAAGAACACAATATCTAGAGGTGCTCTAGAATGGAGAAGATGGATTTTAAGTGAAGCAAGTCAATGGAATAGGGAGGTGGTATATAGTGAACCTAGATAATGGACATGCTCTTGTGGCTACTTCCAGCTGACAGAGCTTCCTTGCCACCATGCAATTAGTGCCATCTACAAGTGCAACAAAAATATTGAAGATTTTATTGCTCCTTGCTACTTTGTTGAAGTGTTCAACAAAATCTATGAGCATTGCTTGCAGCCAGTGGAGGGTGAAGAGATGTGGCTAGTGTCACCCAATCCTAGGCCAGTGCCTCCTGAGTATGTTAGGTTGCCAGGAAAAGAAATGAAAGGAAGGCCTAAAAATAATGACAGGAGAAGAGAAGAAACTGAGCAACCTAAGGGGAAGAAAATGAGCAAGCATGGCACAATCATCAAATGCTCATTATGTGGTAACCCTGGACACAACAAGTCTAGCTATAAATAAAATCTAGAGAGAGGCAAGAAAAAGAATGCACATCTTGCCAAAACTACCAAGAAGAAGAACCCAACTGAGGTATTTTCTGGCTCATCTACTTATTCCATATTTATCCCGGTTATTACTCTTTTGTTCATACTTATCCTAAATTTGCAACAACCCAAAGGAAGTGCTTCTGCCTCTGCATCTCAACCCCAAGCTTCACCAACAACAAGTAGTTCAGTACCACCAAGCCCTTCTGCTGGTACAAGTTCCAATGGGTTTAAGCCTCCAAGAAAGAGAACTGCAACTACTGTAGCTGGATCATCTGCTGCACCTGCACAACCAGGAGCACCTACTTCTAGCTAGAAGGACTGGATCTGGAGCTAAGAGGGGAAGAAGAAGGGCTGCATCATCAGTGACAAGCTTCTAGTATTTCACTTGCAGTGGAAACTATAGTCATAGCTGAAAATAGGGGAAGAAGGGCTCCCTAGTAATTTTGTTGATGTTGCAATGTTCCAAAACATTTGTGATGTAATGTTGCAAACATATATTTTGTTCATGGCTCAAATAGGGGTCATGTATATGTGGGTCTATGAATTGTTTCAAACCCAGTTTATGTGGATTTAATTTGGTCTGGATGACCTTGCTATTATCAGTTGCATTTCTTTCTTATTTAATTGCTAGCAATGGTAACTAAATGGCAATACTTCTTTCAGTTCAAATTCACTATGCTATCCTGAAGTGGTTTTAGTAGAATTTCAGTGGTACAAAATTGCCAGCAAAGATTGCAAACTTATATGCATTGTCTTCCTATTTTCAGTGTTGTTTGCATGATCTTGCTATTTTAGTACAAATTCGACATCACACATTTTAGTGCTTATATGCATTATGCAACTTTTCATGACTACGAATGATGGCCAGAACATAACTTCCACTCAATTAGTCCAAATATTGCATGCATACAACTTGCAGGTCACAAATTTAAACATGGCTTACAACTTGCATCTTCAGTGCCAAAAGATCACTTGAGTTTAAACCACTCACCAGTACTACATTACATACAAGTACCACTATACAAGCTTACCGCAGCAGCATCTTCCCTGCCACGAAACCTACCACAAAGACAAGAAAAACAAAGACAACATTCTAATATTTTCCCTTCAGTGCATCTATCTCTGCATTTTTCTCCTTGAGCTGGTCTTCCAGAGACATAGCCACCACCTCTCTTCCTTTTGGAGCTTCAGGCAGAGCCACAACTGCAGTGGGATCTTCAAACACAACAAGACTTGCTTCACCTCTCAGCCTACGCACTTCATCTTGCAAATCTCCAATCAAATCACTCAAAAACTTGGGCAGAGGATCATCATGCCATTCAACAAAGCCACAACCACCATGTTATACCAACACAAATTAGGGTTTGAGAGGGGAGAAGAACTAATGAACAGAAAAATAGAACCAAAATGAATCTCACCATGGCATCCACGCAGGCATAGTACCTCCTGCCTGGATTCTGACGGCTCCACGAGATCCATCTTGGCGCCTTCCGATGCGGCCTGCACCAGTAGAGCTTCTCCGGCTCGTACGCCATCGGGCTCTCCCGGTAGGGCATCGGCGACCTCCCTTCGCCCCCTCTCCTTCCGGAGCCTCGACAGAAGCTGGGAGCATGAGAACGACCTGAAGACCATGACATTGCCTTGGACGTAGCCGCCCCCGCCCCCTGCGAGATCGCCTCCGCCACCGGCCCGCTCAGGAGTCGCCTCTATCGTCGCTTAACCCTAATTTCTTCCCCCAAATCCCCAATCCGTTTGTTGTTCGCCCCCGCGCATTGCGGTTATAACCTGGCCCACCACTCAGAGCAATCGCAATTGACACTGGCCATGTCAGTGTTTTGGACTAAAACGACACTAAGGTTTGATTTAGACCGGGATTCGTTAGTTTAGGGTGAGAACGACATGGATTTCGACTTCAGGGTTTGATTCGCTGAACACCTACGAATTCAAGGTTTAAAATGGACTTCTTCCCAAATGCCATGAAGATGAATACACATATTTGAATCCATTGTATGCTTAGTTTCTCTTTGTGGGCCCTCCAAAATTACATCTCTACACGTTCTCGCATGTTACATGTAACAACTATGCAATATAGCACTACTACACTCTAACATAATAAATCATATGTGTTTTTAGTTTTACTAGATCTCATATTGTTACTTAATTATTCAGTTTGCTTACATTAAAATTTCCTTTGAAATGTATGGCTAGTATCAGCTAGTGATTGAAAGGTCAGACTACACACACACACAATACACCCAAGGGCCCATTATGTTGGGGAACGTAGTAATTTCAAAAAAATTCCTACGCACATGCAAGATCATGGTGATGCATAGCAACGAGAGGGGAGAGTGTTGTCCATGTACCCTCGTAGACCGAAAGCGGAAGCGTTAGAACAACGCGGTTGATGTAGTCGTACGTCTTCACGGCCTGACCGATCAAGCACCGAAACTACGACACCTCCGAGTTCTAGCACACGTTTAGCTCGATGACGATCCCCATACTCCGATCTAGCAGAATGTCAGGGAAGAGTTCCATCAGCACGACGGCGTGGTGACGATCTTGATGTTCTACCGTCGCAAGGCTTCGCCTAAGCACCGCTACAATATTATCGAGGACTATGGTGGAGGGGGGCACCGCACACGGCTAAGAGATCAAGAGATCAATTGTTGTGTCTATGGGGTGCCCCCCTCCCCCGTATATAAAGGAGTGGAGGAGGGGGCCGGCCAAGGGGTTG
>NC_041383.1:602997613-603052112 GCF_002162155.2 Triticum dicoccoides
ACCGGGAGTAGGACTCCCCCCTTTCCTATTAGGAGTAGGAGAGGGAAGGAAGAGGGGGGAGGGAAGAAGGAAAGGGGGGGGCGGCCCCCCTCCCAATTCGGATTGGGCTTGGGGCGGCGCGCCCCCTCCTTTGCTTCTTCTCCCTCCTTTCCACTAAGGCCCAATAAGGCCCATATACCTCCCGGGGGTTCCGATAACCTCCCGAAGATCCGGTATTGTCCCAATCTCACCCGGAACCTTTCTGGTGTCCAAATATAGTCGTCCAATATATCGATTTTTATGTCTCGACCATTTCGAGACTCCTCGTCATGCCCGTGATCACATCCGGGACTCTGAACAACCTTCGGTACATCAAAACTCATAAACTCATAATAAAACTGTCTACGAAACCTTAAGCGTGCGGACCCTTCGGGTTCGAGAACTATGTAGACATGACCTAGAACTATTTCCGGTCAATAACCAATAGCGGAACCTGGATGCTCATATTGGCTCCTACATATTCTACGAAGATCTTTATCGGTCAAACCGCATAACAACATACATTGTTCCCTTTGTCATCGGTATGTTACTTGCCCGAGATTCGATCGTCGGTATCTCAATACCTAGTTCAATCTCGTTATCAGCAAGTCTCTTTACTCATAACGTAATGCATCATTCCATAACTAACTCATTAGCTACATTACTTACAAGGCTTATAGTGATGTGCATTACCGAGAGGGCCCAGAGATACCTCTCCGACAATCGGAGTGACAAAACCTAATCTCGAAATAATGCAACTCAACATGTACCTTTGGAGACACCTGTAGAGCTCCTTTATAATCACCCAGTTATGTTGTGACATTTGGTAGCACACAAAGTGTTCCTCCGGTAAACGGGAGTTGCATAATCTCATAGTTGTAGGATCTTGTATATGTCATGAAGAAAGAAATAGCAACATACTAAACGATCAAGTGCCAAGCTAACAGAATGGGTCAAGTCAATCACATCATTCTCCTAATGATGTGATCTCGTTAATCAAATGACAACACATGTCTATGGTTAGGAAACATAACCATCTTTGATTAATGAGCTAGTCAAGTAGAGGCATACTAGTGACATTAAGTTTGTCTATGTATTCACAAATGTATCATGTTTCCGGTTAATACAATTCTAGCATGAATAATAAACATTTATCATGATATGAGGAAATAAATAATAACTTTATTATTGCCTCTAGGGCATATTTCCTTCAGTCTCCCACTTGCACTAGAGTCAATAATATAGATTACACAGTAATGAGTCTACCACCCATGGAGTCTTGGTGCTGATCATGTTTTGCTCGTGGAAGAGGCTTAGTCAACGGGTCTGCAACATTCAGATCCGTATGTATCTTGCAAATCTCTATGTCTCCCACCTGGACTTGGTCCCAGATGGAATTGAAGCATCTCTTGATGTGCTTGGTCCTCTTGTGAAATCTGGATTCCTTTGCCAAGGCAATTGCACCAGTATTGTCATAGAAGATCTTCATTGGTCCCGATGCATTAGGTATGACACCTAGATCGGAAATGAACTCCTTCATCCAGACTCCTTCATTTGCTGCTTCTAATGCAGCTATGTACTCTGCTTCGCATGTAGATCCTGCCATGACGCTTTGTTTAGAACTGCATCAACTGACAGCTCCACCGTTCAATATAAACACGTATCCGGTTTGCGATTTAGAATCGTCCGGATCAGTGTCAAAGCTTGCATCGATGTAACCATTTACAACTAGATCTTTGTCACCTCCATAAATGAGAAACATATCCTTAGTCCTTTTCAGGTATTTCAGGATATTCTTGACCGTTGTCCAGTGATCCACTCCTGGATTACTTTGGTACCTCTCTGCCAAGCTTATTGCTAAGCATATGTCAGGTCTGGTACACATCATTGCATACATGATAGAGCCTATGGCTGAAGCATAGGGAACATCTTTCATTTTCTCTCTATCT
The DNA here is from genome assembly GCF_002162155.2 of Triticum dicoccoides. Taxonomy (NCBI): domain Eukaryota; kingdom Viridiplantae; phylum Streptophyta; class Magnoliopsida; order Poales; family Poaceae; genus Triticum; species Triticum dicoccoides. The sequence goes on from NC_041383.1 coordinate 602,999,581, forward strand.
TCTGCTGTGGTCGGGCATTTGAGTCTGACTCAACTTCAGACCTTGTAATACAGGCAAGAATCCTTTCTTTGCCTGATCCATTTTGAACTTTTTCAAAACTTTATCAAGGTATGTGCTTTGTGAAAGTCCAATCAAGCGTCTTGATCTATCTCTATAGATCTTGATGCCCAATATGTAAGCAGCTTCATCGAGGTCTTTCATCAAAAAACTTTTATTCAAGTATCCCTTTATGCTATCCAGAAATTCTATATCATTTCCAATTAACAATATGTCATCTACATATAATATCAGAAATGCTACAGAGATCCCACTCACTTTGTTGTAAATACAGGCTTCTCCAAAAGTTTGTATAAAACCATATGCTTTGATCACACTATCAAAGCGTTTATTCCAACTCCGAGAGGCTTGCACCAGTCCATAAATGGATCGCTGGAGCTTGCACACTTTGTTAGCACCTTTTGGATCGATAAAACCTTCCGGCTGCATCATATACAACTCTTCTTCTAGAAATCCATTCAGGAATGCAGTTTTGACATCCATTTGCCAAATTTCATAATCATAAAATGCGGCAATTGCTAACATGATTCAGACAGACTTAAGCATCGCTACGGGTGAGAAAGTCTCATCGTAGTCATCCCCTTGAACTTGTTGTAAACCTTTCGCAACAAGTCGAGCTTTGTAGACAGTTACATTACCATCAGCGTCAGTCTTCTTCTTGGAGATCCATTTATTCTCGATGGCTTGCTGATCATCAGGCAAGTCAACCAAAGTCCATACTTTGTTCTCATACATGGATCCCATCTCAGATTTCCTGGCCTCAAGCCATTTTGCGGAATCTGGGCTCATCATCGCTTCCTCATACTTCGTAGGTTCGCCATGGTCAAGTAACATGACTTCCAGAACAGGATTACCGTACCACTCTGGTGCTGATCTTACTCTGGTAGACCTATGAGGTTCGGCAGTAACTTGATCTGAAGTTTCATGATCATTATCATTAGCTTCCTCACTGATTGGTGTAGTTGTCACAGGAACCAGTTCTTGTGATGAATTACTTTTCAATAAGGGAGCAGGTACAGTTACCTCATCAAGTTCTACTTTCCTCCCACTCACTTCTTTCGAGAGAAACTCCTTCTCTAGAAAGGATCCGAATTTAGCAACAAAAATCTTGCCCTCAAATCTGTCATAGAAGGTGTACCCAATAGTCTCTTTTGGGTATCCTATGAAGACACATTTCTCCGATTTGGGTTTGAGCTTATCTGGTTGAAGTTTCTTCACATAAGCATCGCAACCCCAAACTTTAAGAAACTACAACTTTGGTTTCTTGCCAAACCACAGTTCATAAGGCGTCGTCTCAACGGATTTTGATGGTGCCCTATTTAACGTGAATGCGGCCGTCTCTAAAGCATAACCCCAAAACGATAGCGATAAATCAGTAAGAGACATCATAGATCGCACCATATCTAGTAAAGTACGATTACGACGTTCGGACACACCATTTCGTTGTGGTGTTCCAGGTGGCGTGAGTTGCGAAACTATTCTTCATTGCTTCAAATGTAAACCAGACTCGTAACTCAAATATTCTCCTCCATGATCAGATCGTAGAAATTTTATTTTCTTGTTACGATGATTTTCCACTTCACTCTGAAATTCTTTGAACTTTTCAAATGTTTCAGACTTGTGTTTCATCAAGTAGATATACCCATATCTGCTCAAATCATCTGTGAAGGTGAGAAAATAACGATACCTGCCGCGAGCTTCAGTATTCATTGGACCACATACATCAGTATGTATGATTTCCAACAAATCAGGTGCTCGCTCCATAGTTCTGGAGAACGGAGTTTTAGTCATCTTGCCCATGAGGCACGGTTCGCAAGTACCAAGTGATTCATAATCAAGTGATTCCAGAAGTCCATCAGTATGGAGTTTCTTCACGTGCTTTACACCAATACGACCCAAATGGCAGTGCCACAAATAAGTTGCACTATCATTATCAACTCTGCATCTTTTGGCTTCAACATTATGAATATGTGTATCACTACTATCGAGATTTAATAAAAATAGACCACTCTTCAAGGGTGCATGACCATAAAAGATATTACTCATATATAGAACAACCATTATTCTCTGATTTAAATGAATAACCGTCTCACATCAAACAAGATCCAGATATAATGTTCATGCTTAACGCTGGCACCAAATAACAATTATTCAGGTCTAAAACTAATCCCGATGGTAGATGTAGAGGTAGTGTGCCAACCGCGATCACATTGACTTTGGAACCATTTCCCACACGCATCGTCACCTCGTCCTTAGCCAATCTTCGCTTAATCCGTAGTCCCTATTTCGAGTTGCAAATATTAGCAACATAACCAGTATCAAATACCCAGGTGCTACTGCGAGCATTAGTAAGGTACACATCAATAACATGTATATCACATATACCTTTGTTCACTTTGCCATCCTTCTTATCCGCCAAATACTTGGGGCAGTTCCGCTTCCAGTGTCCAGTCCGCTTGCAGCAGAAGCACTCAGTCTCAGGCTTAGGTCCAGACTTGGGTTTCTTCTCTTGAGCAACAACTTGTTTGTTGTTCTTTTTGAAGTTCCCCTTCTTCTTTCCTTTGCCCTTTTTCTTGAAATTGGTGGTCTTATTGACCATCAACACTTGATGCTCCTTATTGATTTCTACCTCCGCAGCTTTTAGCATTGCGAAGAGCTTGGGAATAGTCTTGTCCATCCCTTGCATATTATAGTTCATCACGAAGCTCTTGTAGCTTGGTGGCAGTGATTGAAGAATTCTGTCAATGACACTATCATCAGGAAGATTAACTCCCAGTTGAATCAAGTGATTATTATACCCAGACATTTTGAGTATATGTTCACTGACAGAACTATTCTCCTCCATCCTACAGCTATAGAACTTATTGGAGACTTCATATCTCTCAATTCGGGCATTTTCTTGAAATATTAACTTCAACTCCTGGAACATCTCATATGCTCCATGACGTTCAAAACGTCGTTGAAGCCCCTGTTCTAAACCGTAAAGCATGGCACACTGCACTATCGAGTAGTCATCAGCTTTGCTCTGCCAGACGTTCTTAACGTCGTCAGTTGCATCTGTAGCAGGCCTGGCACCCAGCAGTGCTTCCAGGACGTAATTCTTCTGTGCAGCAATGAGGATAATCCTCAAGTTATGGACCCAGTCCGTGTAATTGCTACCATCATCTTTCAACTTAGCTTTCTCAAGGAACGCATTAAAATTCAACGGAACAACAGCACGAGCCATCTATCTACAACAAACATAGACAAGAAAAATACTATCAGGTACTAAGTTCATGATAAATTTAAGTTCAATTAATCATATTACTTAAGAACTCCCACTTAGACAGACATCTCTCTAGTCATCTAAGTGATCACGTGATCCAAATCAACTAAACCATGTCCGATCATCACGTGAGATGGAGTAGTTTCAATGGTGAACATCACTATGTTGATCATATCTACTATATGATTAACGTTCAACCTTTCGGTCTTCGTGTTCCGAGGCCATATCTGTATATGCTAGGCTCGTCAAGTTTAACCTGAGTATTCCGCGTGTGCAACTGTTTTGCACCCGTTGTATTTGAACGTAGAGCCTATCACACCCGATCACCACGTGGTGTCTCAGCACGAAGAACTTTCGCAACAGTGCATACTAAGGGAGAACACTTCTTGATAATTAGTGAGAGATCACCTTAAAATATTATCATCAATCAAAGCAAGATAAGATGCATAAAGGATGAACATCACATGCAATGAATATAAGTGATATGATATGGCCATCATCATCTTGTGCTTGTGATCTCCATCTCTGAAGCACCGTCATGATCACCATCGTCACCGGCGCGACACCTTGATCTCCATCGTAGCATCGTTGTCGTTTACGCCATCTATTGCTTCTATGACTATCACTACCGCTTAGTGATAAAGTAAAGCCATTACAGGGCGTTTGCATTTCATACAATAAAGCGACAACCATATGGCTCCTGCTAGTTGCCGATAACTTTGGTTACAAAACATGATCATCTCATACAATAAAATATAGCATCTCGTCTTGACCATATCACATCACAACATGCCTTGCAAAAACAAATTAGACATCCTCTACTTTGTTGTTGCAAATTTTACGTGGCTGCTACGGGCTGGGCAAGAACCGTTCTTACCTACGCATCAAAACCACAACGATAGTTCGTTAAGTTAGTGTTGTTTTAACCTTCGCAAGGACCGGGCATAGCCACACTCGGTTTAACTAAAGTTGGAGAAACAGACACCAGACAGCCACCTGTGTGCAAAGCACGTCGGTAGAACCAGTCTCGCGTAAGCGTACGCGTAATGTCGGTCTGGGCCGCTTCATCCAACAATACCGCCGAACCAAAGTATGACATGCTGGTAAGCAGTATGACTTATATCCCCCACAACTCACTTGTATTCTACTCGTGCATATAACATCTATGCATAAAACCTGGCTCTGATGCCACTGTTGGGGAACGTAGTAATTTCAAAAAAATTCCTACGCACACGCAAGATCATGGTGGTGCATAGCAACGAGAGGGGAAAGTGTTGTCCACGTACCCTCGTAGACCGAAAGCGGAAGCGTTAGAACAACGCGGTTGATGTAGTCGTACGTCTTGACGGACCGACCGATCAAGCAGTGAAACTACAGCACCTCCGAGTTCTAGCACACGTTCAGCTCGATGACGATCCCCGTACTCCGATCCAGCAGAATGTCGGGGAAGAGTTCCGTCAGCATGATGGCGTGGTGACGATCTTGATGTTCTACCGTCGCAGGGCTTCGCCTAAGCACCGCTACAATGTTATCGAGGACTATGGTGGAGGGGGGCACCGCACACGGCTAAGAGATCAAGAGATCAATTGTTGTGTCTATGGGGTGCCCCCTCCCCCATATATAAAGGAGTGGAGGAGGGCGTCGGCCAAGGGGTTGGCGCGCCCTAGGGGGGGGGGAGTCCAACCCCAGCCGGGAGTAGGACTCCCCCCTTTCCTATTAGGAGTAGGAGAGGGAAGGAAGAGGGGGGAGGGAAGAAGGAAAGGGGGGCCCGGCCCCCCTCCCAATTCGGATTGGGCTTGGGGGGGGGGCGTGCCCCCTCCTTTCCACTAAGGCCCAATAAGGCCCATATACCTCCCGGGGGGTTCCGATAACCTCCCGGAGATCCGGTATTGTCCCAATCTCACCCGGAACCTTTTCGGTGTCCAAATATAGTCATCCAATATAGCGATTTTTATGTCTCGACCATTTAGAGACTCCTCGTCATGTCCGTGATCACATCAGGGACTCCGAACAACCTTCGGTACATCAAAACTCATAAACTCATAATGAAACTATCAATGAAACCTTAAGCGTGCGGACCCTACGGGTTCGAGAACTATGTAGACATGACCTAGAACTATTTCCGGTCAATAACCAATAGCGGAACCTGGATGCTCGTATTGGCTCGTACATATTCTGCGAAGATCTTTATCGGTCAAACCGCATAACAACATACATTGTTCCCTTTGTCATCGGTATGTTACTTGCCCGAGATTCGATCGTCGGTATCTCAATACCTAGTTCAATCTTGTTACCGGCAAGTCTCTTTACTCGTAACGTAATGCATCATTCTGTAACTAACTCATTAGCTACATTTCTTGCAAGGCTTATAGTGATGTGCATTACCGAGAGGGCCCAGAGATACCTCTCCGACAATCGGAGTGACAAAACCTAATCTCGAAATATGCCAACTCAACATGTACCTTTGGAGACACCTGTAGAGCTCCTTTATAATCACCCAGTTACGTTGTGACGTTTGGTAGCACACAGAGTGTTCCTCCGGTAAACGGGAGTTGCATAATCTCATTGTTGTAGGAACTTGTATAAGTCATGACGGAAGCAATAGCAACATACTAAACGATCAAGTGCTAAGCTAACAGAATGGGTCAAGTCAATCACATCATTCTCCTAATGATGTGATCTCGTTAATCAAATGACAACACATGTCTATGGTTAGGAAACATAACCATCTTCGGTTAATGAGCTAGTCAAGTAGAGGCATACTAGTGACATTAAGTTTGTCTATGTATTCACACATGTATCATGTTGCCGGTTAATACAATTCTAGCATGAATAATAAATATTTATCATGATATGAGGAAATAAATAATAACTTTATTATTGCCTCAAGGGCATATTTCCTTCACATTACACGTTCAAGCATTTCACTTCTTTCTCTCGCTCTTTGTGTTAAACCGATTATGCAAAACTACCCTGCCTACCGCGTGCGAAAAATCCCGCCCTCGCCATTAATCGGGTTTGTATCGATGGATCGTGCTAAACAACAAAACTATAGTAGTATTAGTACTGCAGTACAAGCAGCAGTTCACTGGGCCGCCGTGTCATGTACTCCTCCGTCGTAAGAGTGGAGCACACACTTTCATAATTGTTCTAGTCCCTTTCGCCGACATGTGGGACATCAAGCAACTGGGTCCATGTGCCATACCGAAATAATAGTGTAGAGCAGCAGGGGGACGCACCCCAGTCTTGGTGTCATCGTAGGAATGAGCAATGAGGCGTCTAATCACAAAGCTGCACCTTTCCCGCAGTTAAGTTGGAGGGACGAAGTGATGCTCAAAAAAAGTTGGAGGGACGAAGAAATCATCATTTTACTCTTTGCTGAATCAACTTCTCCCTCTTCTTCTTTTTCTTCAAGTTAACCACGTGTTGCTTCTGCCGTTGTTCTGCCTCATGTGGGATGCAGATCGGCTTGGAACATCACTGACACGTTTGATCGCATGTTAGCAAACCGCTAGGCCAACCTCCTCTAAAAATAAGAAACCTCCCCCGCCTCCCGCGCAGCAAAATCACCTCATCTTTACTAATCTTGATATATTTTTGGAGATCAATATAATCGAAATTTGTATAGATAGCACCAAGGAGCAAAACCAAGTGGTACGCTTAAGGGCATCCACAATGTGTAGCCAAATGTCAAAATAGCTTTTGGCATCGATGGGAACCATTGTGGAGGGTGCTGCGAAAGCCAAAAAAGAGGGAATCTATGCTCCCTAATTGATTGATTGAAGGAATAGAAAAATGCAACCTCTCTCCTCTTTCTCCCGTGCTTTGATGCATGCATAGAGCATAGAGTCTACTCCCTTGTCCCTTCTATCTCAAATCACAAAGCAGTGAGGCATCAAATCACAAAGCACGGACGAAGCAACCATCATTTCTCTCTTCGCTTCTCCATAGTCTTCCTCGAAAAACCATCTTTACTACACGCTGGACGGATGACGCTATTGTGCTTGGTTACTACCTCCATTTTTTGTATACAAGGCCAGTATCGAAATTAAAATTTGCAGAAGGCCACTAACACTAATTGAGGCAAGTGAGAACATGCATGCGGAAGTGAGAAGGTTGGTTTGCATGGCGCTGCATTAATCAAGCAATGAGGAGTGAGATGGTTAGCTTGTTGGGCATTGGAGAAAAATACACATTAATTGACACGTCAAATGAGGATTTGTATCGAGCGATGCCGCGAAGGAAAGGGGAATTTGAGGATTTGCCACATGTTTGTTCGCGCTTTGAGGATTTTCCCCTGTTTTCCTTGTCATCGATTATTTGCCACATGTTTCTCTCACTCTTGATGATTTACCCCTGACGACATGGACCCACAACAAAATGTCTAAAATGCCCTTGTTAGACCCAAGTTACCCAACCTCGTTCTTGTCGTCCTCATCTCCCCTACACGTCTGCATGGCCGGCTCCGCCTGCTCGTCATGTCCGCGATCAAATTCATCAGGTCTTCACTTACGTGGCCATCACACATCCTCAGGACGACACGGGGATAGCGAGCGACGACGAAGCAAAGCAGCAGTGCAACGGCGGATGGGGAAGCGTGAGAATCAGGGGCGGAGACGGTTTCCACCTAATTTTTGTTCATATAGAATGTTTATCCAAGTGCATGTTGGGGAATATTTATGCGGCCCGTGCGATGGTCTGTTGGGGAAGAAGAAGAGGTGAGGAAGACGAATGGTTAGGAGATGTAGGATCTTCATCCAACCGCCCGAAATGGTCGACTGACCAAAATGATGAATGTCAGGCGACTTGCATAAATATACGTTTTTACACCACAAAAGATCCCTAAAAATAACAACATGAAGAAAAAACTATCACTGCTCGCGGAACGAGCCGACCTCGTCGTCTTTGGCTGCCGGCGCGAACCAACCATAGCTTCCGACGTGTGTCTCCGCACCGTGGTTGTCCTCGGGCTCCAGCTACTCGTTCACATGGAGCGTGCGGGCGTTGTGCACGGATGCGAACACCGCTTGGTTCACATCCACGATGTTTGGTTCTGCCTGCAGGAGGTCCTCGATGGCAGCGGCATCTGCGTGCTCTGCGTCGATTTGATCCTCCGCCAGCCGGTTCAAGTTGAGGACGTCCGGTTCCGCCTACAGGAGGGCCTCGATGGCAGCGGCATCTGCATGCTCCATGTCAAGTTGAGCCTCCACTGCCCAGTTCACGTCCACGCAACCGGTTCCGCCTGCAGGTGGGCCTCGATGGCAGCGAAAAATGCGCCATCCGCGTAGAGTCGAGCCTGCGCCGCCCAATGCTCCTTTAGGATCACAGGTTGAACCTCTGGTCCGCCTGCACCATGGGGGACCCGAACATCGGCACAAAGTTTACGTCCATCGTGTCATACTCATCGGGGGCCTCATGAGCCTCGACCTCCGCCATGAACATTGGATTGGCTTCCTCGTCCTTGGATCTTGGCTCTAGAGGACTCAGGGATTGGCCCGTCACAAAGCGAGCTTGGGAATGAAGGTTTGTGGCGCCGACAACCTCCGCGATTTCTGTGCGGCGCTCCGGCGCCAGCATCTTGTAGTACGTGATCTTGCGGTGCACCATGGCTCTCCGACGAACTAGGGGATGGCTGATGCGGGCTAGTGGATTGAAAGATGGGAGAATGGGCTAGAGAGGAGGTGTGGTTTTACGAGAGTGGTGACCGGCCGACAAGTAGCTGGCGTAGGCCGAGCAGCGATGGTTTGGGTGTGAATAGTGGTACCGGTGACGACCGGTCAATCGGTTTTGACCGCATGGAGTTTGAAAAGCTGGACGACTGGGGCCTGGAGCGTTGTGGGGTTGGGATGGGACCAAAGTTTTGGAGTTTCATGTGGCAGACATCCGTACCTCCCCACCGTTCCCATCGATGATGAGGCGGTGACTTCGTAAATCTCAAGATGATATGCCGGCTCAGTTTCTCAAAGGTGCTCATAGGGGTAGGGTGTGCGTGTGTGCATTCATAGCGGAGAGTGTATTCGCGTATGTATGAGTGCTTGTGTTTGTACTATGTTAAAAAAGGAGTACTCAAAATATGCAAGTTCATCAGGGACGGACGGTGTACATCACTCTTGTCGCGTTCGCGTTGCACCCCGGCACGGTGGACTCTGCACGTCACTCATGGATGAAATGGAACGCGCTTTGGCTTGCGTTTTCGCTCGTTGTGGGACCACAGCTGAGAGCGAACCGATGGTAGGCAAACTTTCCCCCTCCCTCTCCCCCTCCATGGACATCCCTCCCCCTCCCAGACTGATTCAAATACCATGTGTCTTCTTATGCATAAAAGTTTTTTTTTTCTTTGATGCACCATCTCTCTGTATCACACATGCACCCACTTGATCTCAGTTCCATCTCGGGGTCTTCCCTCTCTCTCTCTCTCTCTCTCGCACACACACACATACCACCTATGTTCCTCTTTGTGCATGTCACACATAAAATTGATCTCTTGTGGTATCGGGATTGTCTCTCGATCATCAAGTCTCTCTTCGACACACGCCTAGGTCACTCTACCATGCATTAATTGTAACCATTCCTTTCATCTATCTTCTTTTAAGCATACATTCATCTTTCTCTCTGCCCCCTCAAGATCGGTCGATCTTCGGACCCACCCTATTGCTATTTCAATCAATCCATAGCTAGATGGTACATGACCGACACGCTCACAAAGAAACACCTCCCCCTTTCTCCACCCCACATGATCATTTCTATCATAGGAACACACCAAACCTTTATCTCCTCGCACGACACGCGCTCGATCTCAACATCTATCAATCTGGTCAAGATGTGTTGGGTCAAGAAACAAATGGGATGTCAAACTAAGATGGGAAGCAACACATAGTGGAGGCAACGTGAAACTTTAAACGAACTGTTTGTCTGTATTCATGCCAGGCAAATTGCAACATTGGAAATACACGCAGGGTCTAGCTAGGCCCACATGCGAATGACACTCGACAGAATGTTCGATGAGGCACGCGGGAGGATGGAGTCGACCGGAGGGCGGCATGATCGATGGAGAAGAGGGGTTGGAGTGGAATGAGAAAGAAGCAAAGCCACATGATTATGTTCTGACGGCTCACACACCCAACCTAAGTAACTACCATGTCATGATTTATTGGCCCCCATAGAATTTTGTGCCAAAGTTTGAGTATATATTTAACTAAGAAAATATTAATGCATGTCACCAAAAATTATATTGTTGGATTCGTATTTGTACATAGTTTCTAATGATATTACTTTTGGTTACATGCATTAACATTTTGTTACTAAATGCAAAGGGGACCAATAAACAAGGACGGAGGTAGTAGTATGAATAACTATCGTACATGTGGGCTACTTGGCTGGCTAGAGGTGAGGTGCCAACTTCATAGGAGTACCAATAAACCAGGACAGAGGTAGTAGTACTATGCTTTCGGTGTTACACTCTAGTACAAGTGTTCGGTTTACAAGTTCGAAATGAAAAGGCGGCACACTGACAGCACCCGTATTGCGTTGAAGTCGCACCCCGAGACGGTCGGTCCGGCATTCTGTGACCCAAGGGAATGCGGGTCATCTTGCTCTTTCAATGACACGTGGAATTGCATGTTAGAAAGGGCATCTCCAATGTTTACCATGCCCGCAGCTGACTACCCTGGCCCACAAAAAACCCTCGTCCCTCGCGTGCGTGCGTTCACAGCCGGTGCTAGCTGCCCGCATTCATACCGCCCGTTCGTATGCCGTCAATTAAGCAGGCTCGCCACCCAAGGAACCAACTATGGTGACTCATTCATAATGCACCCGGACGCTTGGCCTCACCGAAATGCGCTACTTAAAGCGGCAACTCCTAGCTAAACTCCACACCAGAGTGCATCCTCCTCCCTGGCACCACATCCACCATGACCACGAGTTGGCACGTTCTGAGGAAGAGCTTGTCTTTGGGGATAAATCTCGAGGTCGCCGCCCTTGCTAAACTGGATGCTCACAAACGTGGAAGCGGCCGCACATGCGGTGGCCGCGCTGACGGCCGATGATGGGAGCACCGCCAACCACGCGTCCTATGTGCCACCGTCCAATGTTCGATGGCGCATGTGGCAGGTGAACAGCGACGGTCTGTCCACGTCCATCATCATCGACCTCACATCCACCGGCAGCACCGAGATCGGGGACTCCTCTGAGGAAGAGTAGGGCATAGGAGGCGGCATGGCATGGCCATGGTGTGCCAAGTTGCCGGTTCGTCTCCCGTGTTCTACTTTTTCTCCCCGGAGACCTCACCTTTACTTCACGGGTCTTGAACTCCGCCACCGTTCATGGAGACGGCAGATGGAGGAAGTCCTCGCTGATGCGGATGTACGAACGAAAGTGGATGTCGGTCACGTTCGTAGTATAGATTTAGGGTCGGGTTTCTTTTCTTTTTTTTGTACTAAAAGTTCGAAATGTAATGAAAATCTGCCGTGTTTGCATTAATCTCGTCTAGTATATATTGTATGAAAATATATTGAATGATGATTCTAACCGTATTTACTTTGTATTGTTCTTGTCATTGTTTTTGTATGTATAAACTTGGTCTAAGTTTAGAAGGTTTGACCTGAGACAAAGCTAGTATGTGAAGTAAATAAAAACACAGGGTTTACATAGTACACAATTTTCTCTTAGGACTTCCAATAGTACGTGAACTACACATTCACACATTTCATATCTTCCTCTCGCTCTGTCTGCCAAACCAACTAAGCCAAACTCCCAACATATCGTGCAAGAAAAGACCCGGACACGCCATTTTAGTCAGGATTAGTATCGACGGATCAGAGGACGGGTCGTCGACTCGTTGGTTGTGCTGCTGGAGTTGCTGCCAGCCCGCCCGGGTTCGAGCCTCGGCTCTGACTCGCGGCGCTCGCGTAGTTTCTCCTATATATAAAAAAGCCAAAGAGGGTCTCATTTTTTTGTATCGATGGATCGCGCGAAGCAGTTTAAAAGGAAAAGGTGGTACACTCACAGCACGCCTGTCGCGGTCGCATTGCACCCCTCACATGGTCAGTCCTGCACACCGCTCACCCAAATGGAACGCACTTTGGCTTGCCTCTTCACTAACACATGGGACCGCATTTGGAGAAAACGGCCATGCGCCAAACTCCCCCGCCCACCACGCAAAAATTCTCCCCAAATCCCAAATTCAACTGCCCTTCGACTAACTAGCCAATAATCCCCAAACCCCTCCCCCCTCCACTCCATTCGCTCTACCAAAGCCGCCTTCCCCGCCATGCTGATACGTCGGCGCCGCATTTTGTTAAGGGGACGCACGGCGATCCTCTCGCTCCCACAGTATGCTCTCGTAGACTGTCGTCCTCCAGCTGCACCGCCACCACTGACGATGTTCTTGTGGAGACGCACGGCGGTCAGCTTCTCCATGGTATGCGCATTCTAGACTGAGGCCCCATGCATGTCTGAGTAGCTCTGAATGTTAGCTGATAGACACTGTTAATCTCACTGCTTGACAAAATAGTTTAGGGCCTCTTTGATTTGTAGGATTTTAAAAACGTAGGAATAGGAAAAAGTATAGGGTTGGAGTGGCATGCCCACTTGAATCCCATAGAATTAGCAATGAGTGATGGCACGAAAAAAACTGAGGAATTGTAAAAACAGGTTGGAGTGGATGTTAGATTTCCTATGAAATGTAGTACAAAAGATTCCATATGAAAAAATCCGGTGGCATTCAATCCTATGAATCAAAGGACCATAAGAAATAATCCCTAGGATTTTAATCCTCTAGAAATCCTATAAAATTCCTTTGAATCAAAGGATCCCTTACAGTCAATATGCTCTGCTTAAGAAGTTTCCTTGACCTGTTCTGCACTCAATCTGCTTTGCTGAGATGGCATGCCATGCCTGATTACTTGCTAAAATATCCTGCCATATATTAGGACCATGTATGTATTGTGAAGTAGATTGCCATGGTCTAGTAGCCAATCTGTTAGGTGAAATATCTCAACACCATTTTATACTCAATCTTTGTTGCTGAGATGGCCTTCGATGGCTGTGTGCTTGGCCTCATTGATTGGTGAAATAGCATGCCATAATTTAGCACTCGGTTTGTTTGCTGAATTTGCTTTACATGTATGTCGTTACTTAGATCTGCTTGTCCAAATATCTTGCCATAGCTTTAGGCATCGACCTAGTGATAACCCACAAGTATAGGGGATCAACTGTAGCCTCTTTCGATAAGTAAGAGTGTCGAACCCAACGAGGAGCTAAAGGTAGAAAAAACATTCCCTCAAGTTCTATCGACCACCGATACAACTCTACGCACGCTTAACATTCGCTTTACGTAAAATAAGTATGAAACTAGAAGGACTTTGTAGGTGTTGTTGGATAGGTTTGCAAGAATATAAAGAGAACGTAAATAAAAACTAGGGGCTGTTTAGATAAAGACGCAATAAAGTTAGTATAGCGAGTGTGGAAAAGTGGTGGTAGGAGTTGTGAAATTGTCCCTAAGCAATTGCCTACTTTACTAGCCCGATAGCAAGTTTTATGTGGGAGAGGCCACTGCTAGCATGTCATCCTTGACTTGGAATTCTATGCACTTATGATTGGAACTATTAGCAAGCATCTGCAACTACTAACATTCATTAAGGTAAAACCCAACCATAGCATTAACATATATTGGTCCCCCTTCAATTCCGTATGCATCAATTTCTGTGCTAGGTTGAAGCTTCTGTCGCTCTTGCCCTCCAATACATAGTCCTATCAACATACAACTAACCCTATGGTGTGACCCATGCACGCGCTCATATGATGGGCACCAAAGGACAGCAACATAACCACAAGAAAATTAAACCAATCATAGCAATTCACCAATTACCGATAGGATAACAAAAATCTACTTAGACATCATAGGATGGCAACACATCATTGGATAATAATATGAAGCATAAAGCACCATGCTCAAGTAGAGGGTACAGCGGGTTGCGGGAGAGTGGACCGCTGTGGATAGATGGGGGAAGGTGATGGAGATGTTGGTGAAGATGACGGAGGTGTTGGTGTAGATCATGGTGATGATGATGGCCCCGGCGGTGTTCCGGCGCCACCGGGAGCAAGGGGGAGAGCCCCCCTTCTTCTTCTTCTTCCTTGACCTTCTCCCTAGATGGGAGGAGGGTTTCCCCTCTGATCCTTGGCTTCCATGGCATGGGAGGGGCGAGAGCCCCTCCGAGATTGGATCTGTCTCTCTGTCTCTCTCTGTTTCCGCGTTTCTCTGTGTTCCAGATTCTGGCCTTTCACCGTTTCTTATATTCCCGGAGATCCGTAACTCTAATTGGGCTGAATTTTGGACACAATCTCTATCCGGATATTAGCTTTCTTGCAGCGAAAGAAGGTCACCAACCACCTTACGGGGTGGCCATGAGGGCCCAGGGCGCTCCCCCCTGCCTCGTGGCCTCCTCAGGCATCGTCCCGTGTTGATTCTTCTTCCCAAAATCATAAATATTCCAAAAAAAATCTCCGTCAGTTTTTATCCCGTTTGGACTCCGTTTGATATGAATTTTCTGCGAAACAAAAAACATGCAACAAACATGAACTAGCATTGGGCACTGGATCAATATGTTAGTCCAAAAAATAGTATAAAAAGTTGCCAAAAGTATATGAAAGTTGTAGAATATTGGCATGGAACAATAAAAAATTATAGATACGACCGAGACGTATCAGCATCCCCAAGCTTAATTCCTACTCGTCCTCGAGTAGGTAAATGATAAAAAAGATAATTTTTGATGTGGAATGCTACCTAGCATAATCTTGATCATATATCTAAACATGGCATGAATATTAAGACACGAGTGATTCAAAGCAATAGTCTATCGTTTGACATAAAAACAATAATTCTTCAAGCATACTAATAAAGCAATTATGTCTTATCAAAATAACATAGCCAAAGAAAGCTTATCCCTACAAAATCATATAGTTTGGCCATGCTTCATTTTCGTCACACAAAATGCTCCCATCATGCACAACCCCGGTTTCAGCCAAGCAATTGGTTCATACTTTTTAACGTGCTTCAGCCTTTTCAACCCTCACGCAATACATGAGCATAAGCCATGGACATAGCACTATGGGTGGAGTAGAGTATGATGATGGAGGTTGGGTGGAGAAGACAAAAAGGGAGAAAGTCTCACATCGACGCGGCTAATCAACGAGCTATGAAGATGGCCATCAATTGATGTCAATGCGGGGAGTAGGCATTGCCATGCAACGGATCCACTAGAGCTATAAGTGTATGAAAGCTCAAACTGAAACAAAGTGGGTGTGCATCCAACTTGCTTGCTCATGAAGACCTCGAGAATTTGAGGAAGCCCGTCATTGGAATATACAAGCCAAGTTCTATAATGAAAATTCCCACTAGTATATGAAAATGACAACTCAAGAGACTTTCTATATGAAGAACATGGTGCTACTCTGAAGCACAAGTGTGGTAAAAGGGTAGTAACATTGCCCTTCTCTCTTTTTCTCTCATTTTTTTATTTTTTATTTCCTCTTTTTTAATTATTTTTTGGTGGGCTTCTTTGGCCTCTTTTTTTATTTGGGCTTCTGTGGCCTCTTTTATTTTTCATAAAGTCCAGAGTCTCATCCTGACTTGTGGGGGAATCATAGTCTCCATCATCCTTTCCTCACTAGGGCAATGCTCTAATAATGATGATCATCACACATTTATTTACTTACAACTCAATATTACAACTCGATACTAGAACAAAAATATGACTCTATATGAATGCCTCCGACGGTGTACCGAGATGTGCAATGATCTAGCATAGCAATGACATCAAAAACGGACAAGCCATGAAAACATCATGCTAGCTATCTTACGATCATGCAAAGCAATATGACAATAAATGCTCAAGTCATGTATATGATGATGATGGAAGTTGCATGGCTATATATCTCAGAATGGCTATGGAAATGCCATAATAGGTAGGTATGGTGGCTGTTTTGAGGAAGATATAAGGAGGCTTATGTGTGATAGAGCGTATCATATCACGGGGTTTGGATGCACCGGCGAAGTTTGCACCAACTCTCGAGGTGAGAAAGGGCAATGCACGGTACCGTAAAGGCTAGCAAATTGCCAAAAGGTAAGAGTGCGTATAATCCATGGACTCACATTAGTCATAAAGAACTCATATACTTATTGCAAAAGTTTATTAGCCCTCGAAGCAAAGTACTACTACACATGCTCCTAGGGGAAGGGTTGGTAGGAGTTAACCATCGCGCGATCCTGACCTCCACTCATAAGGAAGGCAATCAAAAACACCCCATGCTTCAAATTTGTCACACAACGGTTACCATACGTGCATGCTACAGGACTTGCAAACCTCAACACAAGTATTTCTCAATTTCACAATTACTAAACTAGCACGACTCTAATATCACCACCTTTATATCGCAAAACTATTGCAAGGAATCAAACATATCATATTCAGTGATCTACAAATTTTGTAGGATTTTATGACTAACCATGTGAATAACCAATTCCTGTCATCTCTCTAAATAGATATAAGTGAAGCAAGAGAGTTTAATTCTTCCTACAAAATATATGCCCACGCTCTAACAAATATAAGTGAAGCAAAAGAGCATTCTACAAATGGCGGTTTTCTATGTGAAGAGAAACAGGCAATCCAAACTTCAAATGATATAAGTGAAGCACATGAAGCATTCTTTAAAGCCATACTCAAAAGATATAAGTGAAGTGCAATGAGCATTCTATAAATCAACCATGGACTATCTCATACCAGCATGGTGCATAAAAGAAAAGTGAAAACTAAATGCAAAAGACGCTCCAAGATTTGCACATATTGCATGAACAAAACGAATCCGAAAACGTATCGATACTTGTTGAAGAAAGAGGGGATGTGTCATGGAATTGTCACGGCAGATGTCCTAGTGAAAAGACTTAGTCGTGGAGCCATCACAACTAGGAAGCTTGAAGGGGTTAATCGGGACAAAGGACACGAGGTTTATACTGGTTCGGCCCCTTACGGTGAAGGTAAAAGCCTACGGTCCAGTTTTGAGTGGGATTGCTTATGTCTAGATAACCAGGGAGCGAATCGCTGACCTAGCTCTCGAGTTGATGTTACTTGCTTTGAACCGCCGCTGGGCCATCCCTTTATATACAGAGGCCGACGCCCAGTGGCTCTACAGAGTCCCGGCCGGCTCATAAACAGTGTCCGGCTCGGTCTCTTAATATTTCTTGTCTTACAATACAAGTCACGCATACATGGCGGTTTATCACTACAGGCGTTAAATCGCCTCTGGGCCATGGGCCTTAAACTAAACCGCCATCCATAACATGGGTCTTGGGCTTCAAGAATATTTGCAAGTATGACCTGGCCCCTCCTGGGCGGGTCATACCAATAGCTATATCCCCAACATTAGGCCCCAGATTGATTTGAACTGGTTTCATGTCAATCTTTGACACTTAAGGAAAAAGTCTTCTACCTTTATGAAATTTTTGTAACCCGCCATGACGTCATCTTCTGGATTTGTGGTAACCCGCCATGACCGTCATCTGTCATAAAAGCGCGTTTTATCCAATGTATCCCAACAGATCTTTGTCTTGATAACCATCCCAAAAATTGAGGCGTCTTTGTAGCTGGATAACTCATGTTTTTCGGCCTCCTTGTTTTTCGTGCTCTTTAGTGGCCATTCCTTATAAATAGACCCGACTAGGTCTTCTTTCATTCTTCCCATTCCGCATCTTCTTCCTATCGCCCCCATCTGTCACTTGAGCTCCGCCGCCGTCGCCACAGTGCACCTCGTCTTCATCGAGCTTGGCCGCTGCATCGACATGACCTTGATCAGAGAACGACAACATCCCTCCTCCGTAGATCTTCAACAGTAAGTGTTTCCCCTTTCCGTGCCATAGATCAACACTAGGGCTAGCATGTTCTTCAGTACGGCGCGCAGTTCATCTGAGTTCTTGTGTTCCACCTGCTATGGCTTCTTCCGATCCAAAAACCCCATAGATCTTATGCGGTACGTATTCCGCATCCATTTTGGGTACCAGTAGATCTCCTTTCCATGTAAGAAAACCCCATTATAGCACATGAACTCCTCTGTGCCCTATTTTAGGTCTAGTAAATTTTGTTTTCTGAACATCTGTTTGATCCAAAATAACAGCTGCAAATTGTGAAACCTTTTTGTACAACACTTAGGCAAAATCTGCACTTGTTAGATTTATCTAGTCATGGCGGCTCTGATTGCCAGTTTTAAGGGAGCAATGCCCAATTAATAACTTGAACCACCCTCGGCGGTTTAAATAGTCTTGACGGCTTATGGAGCTTATGGCAGCTTAACAAACTAGGACATAATTATCCTTATACCATTAGGCCCCTTCGTAAGCCGCCATTTTGAATACGCACAGTAATATTTTTGTCCTGCCCGGCTTAAATTTGAACGACACTTTTACTTTGTCTCAGGCTTTCAATCAGAATGGCACCCAAGGCACCTACCTCCTGCAACTGGGTTAAATCCATTGTCACTGATAGCACCCTGGATGACTTTGTGAAGATCGGCTATCTGCCGAAAAAAGAAGTCATGCCTTATCGTGCTCCTAACCCGGATGAAGAATTTCCTCAACCCAAAGACGGAGAGGTTGTTGTTTTCACAGATCATATGAACCGGGGATTTACTCCTCCCAACTCAAAATTCTTCAGGGATGTGCTGAATTTCTTTGATCTTCACCCACAAGACATCGGACCCAATTCCGTGTCTAATATCTACAACTTCCAAGTATTCAGCGAAGTATACCTTGGTGAAGAACCCAATTTGCTGCTTTTCAGAGAACTGTTCTATTTGAACCGCCAGACTGAATGTGCCAGCGGCCAGAGCTTAGAACTTGGTGGAGTCTTGATCCAGCGCCGCATGGATGTGATATTTCCTTACGCTAACCCGCCAAGCCACCCCAAAGATTGGAATATGACATGGTTTTACTACAAAGGTACCTCTCCGGCTGATGAAAACCCTCTGCCCGGCTTTCGTGCCCTATGTCTTGAGACCAACCATCCTCTGCCTGAAAAGATTACAGCCACAGACGTCTTTATCCTTCTTCGGTGTCTGAATTGGCAAAAATTGGTCTTCTTGATCAAGAATTGTGCCCATAGAGGAATTTTGCAGTCGCCGGAATGTCGCCGGAAAGCTCAACATCGGCTGGAGCCTCACAATGGTCATCCATTCAGGTTAATTCTGGCATTAATGTTTCAATGAATATTCCAGGCAATGCATTTACTGCTAACATCCAATTTGGTAGCTTTCATGTGGGAAACGCCCAATCGAGGCGTGGAGACACGGCAGCCAACCAACATTTATTGCTGACATCTGTCCGTATTGGATAATTTCAAACTATGGTCCCACCCTCAGGCATTCAAATTCGCAATCAATTTCACAGAAGTAAATTCAGGCAAGATTGCTGGGATGATATTCCCCCGTTTATGTTGCTCTATATTAATGACCAGCGCAAATTTGGTTATTCTGATAGTCACATTGCCAAAATATGTTCTATTGTGTCGGTCACACCATCGGATTACATTAACAAACGCCTAAATTTATGCTATGTGTGTAATGGCTCCGGTCACCAAGCGGATTCTTGTCCTGACAACGTTTGCAACAACACCTCCTCTGGTCCTTCTGTGGGCCCTTCTGGTCAAACTACAGATGGTCATAATGATGGTGGACGGCATCTCTATGGATCTCAGCCATGCTTTCTTTGTGGCTCGTTGGCCCATCTATATTTTGCCTGCCCTGGGCTTATTCGATGTAATACATGCTCCTTCTTGGGCCACACATATCATGTTTTTCACCCTATGGCCTGCATAATGCAATGGAAGGTAATGATTAATTCTCTCTGTTCGGATACTCAAATGGCAAGTCCCTCTGAATCTGTACCACAAAAGGAAGAAAATAACCAAGATGCTTATCTCCTTGAGAAGGGCAAAGAAATTACGACAGATTCATTCAAACAAGTCTCCCCGAGACATCAAATCAATCAGACTTTAATTACTGATTCTACGCCCGATGGCAATGCTACTGACCCTCCTGTGTCTGCAGCCGTCCGATGCTCATCCAAGGGTCGATCCAGACACGTGTACTCATCTGATTGGCTAGGGGGGAGGCGGGCGCAACTAGTCTGGGTTCCCAAGGGGACTAGAGCCTGTGCCGATTCGCATTCTCCCCTGTTTCTCTGCTCCAATACTGCCACCGCTCCAGAGCTCCACCACCCTGCCATAGCGAACTTCCCCGTCAATGTGGTGCCCTACCTTCCGCAGGGCATGATGATCGAGCTTGGACCGGAAGAAAAGAAGGTGAGGGATGACATGGTGGTCAGTCCAACTCCTCCGCTGCGCCATGGCTTCCTCGCCATCGCGGAAGTCAATCGCTTTGTGCCGTTCCATCACAAGGCGGCACTGCGCCATACCATTGAAGGTTTGCTGCATGAGTCCTAGTTCTTCCCCACTGAGATAGATGATCATCCTTTAGGAGTTGGGATTTTTGGCTTTGCGGATTCCATTACTAGAGATGTTGTGGTGGGTACTACTTTTGAGCTAGATGAGGATGAAGATAATATCTACACTGTTATTTCATTTGTGCCTCATGATGCAGCTCTGAACATGCGGCTGACCACATTCGGTCCTCAGATTTGGCTTCTTTATATTGGGTTCCCACAAGATTATCAGACTTCACACTACATGCACAAGTCAGTCGATAAATTTGGTGAGCTTGTCACTTGGCACAATCCAAGGGGGGGGATAGAAAGCTTGTTTTGCTGAAAGTTAGAGTTATTCATTTGCGCCTAGTCCCAAAAAGCTTTGTTATGCATCAGCTCGGTGGAGATCTACATTGTTGGATTGTCTGTGTTACTATGCTATGCAGCAGTGACTGGGATGCCCATCTACCTGAGATTCCACCTGCAGGGATTGAGCCACCACCGGCGGATGGCATTCCTCACCCTCTCCACGGGGATGGACTCGCAGCAGAACAACTTTATCAAGTGCAACTGAACAATTGGATGGCTCAGAATGAGCAGATGAATGCAAATGTTGCCAATGCTGCCAATGCAAATGCAGACAATC
The DNA here is from genome assembly GCF_002162155.2 of Triticum dicoccoides. Taxonomy (NCBI): domain Eukaryota; kingdom Viridiplantae; phylum Streptophyta; class Magnoliopsida; order Poales; family Poaceae; genus Triticum; species Triticum dicoccoides. Next base: position 603,021,016 of record NC_041383.1, read on the forward strand.
AGGGCAATGAGGTTCACTTTCAGGCAAACTGGAGACAATGGCCTCCATCTCCTCCTCCAGCTCTGTATAACTTCCAGGCATGGCTTGCTCAGGAGGGCCTCCATGTCCAAGATGGGATTGTGCCTAACAATAACCTGCTGGATAGCCCAGGTACGGCCTGGAATGATTCAATTACGGTTTTTGGCAGCTCTGACTCCAGTGCGACATTGTGAGACAGTTATGTTATGGTTCCTGCCAACCTGTTTCACTCGTTGGTGGACGGAGAGAGTTCTGATATGGCCACATCCTCTGAACATATTACCCCAATGGACCCCCCTGCTGCTCCAGCTAACTCTCTTGAAGTTGTGGTCTCTCTCACACATCATGGACTCCAGTTTGCTATGACTGAACACGGTAATGCATTTCATCAATGCTCATTAATCAAGGTTTCTCTTTCATTAGACTCAACTCCTTCCTGAGTACGACCATCATGCCTTTAGTAGCCTCCTATGGCCCTTGGAGCTCTGGTTTTGGGCTCCGGAATGATTGGGTTCAGGTTAAAGCTGTGATCACTGTTGAGAATAACCTGGTATCAGTGACAGCAACAAAACAGACAAGGGAGTTTGCCTCCTCTGTGCAAATTGAAGAGCTCCCGGACACACCTGATTTAAACACAATGGTGGTTCAACTGGCTCCTGTTGGTCCAAATGTGGATAATGCTCCTGGCTCTGGGGATGAGATTCCTGTGGAATCTCCACAGCTCTTTGGAAATGAGCCATCTGAGGGTCCTACTGCTGATACCCTGGTTAATGATGGAAATAGCTCTGCAAGTGCCCTTGGTGGAACGGGGCCAAATTCTGATGACATAATACGCAAAGGGAAGCTTGCCATGACCGTGTCATCTGTTTCTCTTCGTCGTAGTGCCAGGTCGAACAAATATGACGGTTTCAAAGTCCCAGCCATTACTGACAGCAAGCCAAGATCTTCCAAGGTCAAGCCCAGGATCAATCCGTCAGCTCTGCAGACCAGGGCCCGTTCTGACGAGGATGACAGTTCTGCTGTTTCGCCGCCCACCCCGATTGCCACGCTTCAACTTGTTGGCACAGTCAGATGTGCTATTCCTGCTGCCGAGCTCTCTGAAGAGGTGCTTAATGAAGTTACGGAGGATGCTCTTTCATCCTCATCCAGTGCTTAGTCCTTTCTCTTTTATCCATGGTACTTTTGGTGAACTAGAATGTTCTCTGTTGGAACGTCCGTAGTTTAAATTCTGAACCTAAGCAACTTGCTCTGTTTAATGCCATTACAGCTAGTGGCTGTGCTGTGGTTTGTCTGCAGGAAACTAAGAAGCACTCTTTTGATAATAACTTTATTAAGTCTTGTTGTCCGCGATGTTTTGATAAATTTGAATTTATTCCGGCCCGCGGTGCTTCAGGTGGAATTGCCACAATTTGGAATAGCTCAATTTTCTCTGCCACTGTTGTAGCCTCCAGGGACTTTGCTTTAGTGACCCGCTTCCAATCCACTCAATCAGCACAGTCTTGGACCCTTGTGAATGTGTACGGCCCATGTCAAGGTGATGAACGTAGGGACTTCATACAATGGCTGCTAGACCTTAATATCCCTAACAATGAAGATTGGCTCCTTTTAGGGGATTTTAATTTCATTCGTGGCCCAGACAATCGTAATAAGCCAGGGGGAAATATTGGGGATATGATCACCTTCAACGACTTTATCAGGAATCAAAATCTAGTGGAACTGCCCATCAAAGGTCGAGCTTACACGTGGAGTAATATGCAGGTGGACCCCCTTTTAGAACAAATTGACTGGTTTTTCACGAGCACCAACTGGACTTCTACTTACCCTAAAACCCTAGTAAAACCTCTTGGCTGGCCAGTTTCCGATCACATCCCTTGTGTGGTTTGCATTGAGACAAACATTCCTCGCTCAAAGCTTTTCAGGTTCGAATCGTATTGGGTACATCATCCTGGCTTTTTGGACACGGTTTCTAATTCTTGGGCCAAACCAATTCCCTCGACCAACATGGCCACTGTTATCTCCCGCAAGTTTAAACACCTGAGGCGTGATCTGAAAATTTGGAGTAAAGGTATTTCTAAACTGTCTATTGCCATTGAAAACTCCAACAGGGCTCTCTTCGAACTTGATGAACTTGAAAATAAAAGACGTCTCACCACTCCAGAAACAAATTTTCGTCGCATACTCAAACACCATATTCTGAGGCTTCTTAATTATCAGAAAGAGTATTGGAGGAAGAGATGTACTATTAGATGGGTCAAATTTGGCGACGAGCAACCAAATTTTTTTCAAGCGATGGCCTCAGAAAGATATAGGAGAAATAACATTGCTTCTCTTACCATGGATGATGGATATTGTGTTCAAGATCATGCGGGCAAAGAATCAGTTATTTTTCAAGCTTTCAAAAAACGGCTTGGATCTTCTCAGCAACATGAGATGAAGTTTGATTTAGCAAGAATGATCAAGAAGGTTGAAGATTTGGACCAACTAACTGTGCCTTTCACTCACCAGGAAATTGATGATGTCATTAAATACATGCGTGCGGATAGGGCTCCGGGTCCAGATGGTTTCACTGGACACTTTCTCAAATCTTGTTGGCACGTGATTAAAGAAGACTTTTATCTTCTGTGCAATCAATTTCATGAGGGCAACTTAAATCTGGAGAGTATTAATGAGGGCTTCATTACTTTGATCCCAAAAATTAATGCACCTGCTTCAGTCAATGATTACAGACCAATCACGCTACTCAATTGTTGTCTTAAGATCATTACGAAACTTCTTGCCAACCGTCTCCAAAAGATCATCCTAAAAATCGTGCATCGAAATCAATATGGTTTTTTGAAGGGCAAATCTATACAGGACTGTCTGGCGTGGGCATTTGAGTACATTTATCAATGTCAAACATCAAAGAAACCAATTGTCCTCCTTAAACTTGATTTTGCTAAGGCATTTGACACTATTGAGCATGAGCCAATGTTGGAGATTATGGGACACATGGGGTTTAACGACAAATGGCTAAACTGGATTCAAACAATTTTGGCCTCAGGTAAATCTTCGGTCCTTTTAAATGGCGTTCTAGGGAGACAATTCCATTGCAAAACGGGGGTTCGACAAGGAGACCCACTATCTCCCCTGATTTTCGTGCTGGCCGCCGACCTACTTCAAGCTGTCATTAATGATGCTTTTGCTCAGGGCCATATTCAGCTTCCATTCCCATGTGCAACTCAAAAAGATTACCCGGTCATTCAATACGCCGATGACACAATTCTGGTACTACCGGCTTGTGAAACTCAAGCGGCCACGATCAAGCAGTTTTTGTCGGATTATGCAACTTCCATTGGCCTTAAAATAAACTTCCAAAAATCCACTCTCATCCCAATCAACTGTGATGAGTCTCTCAGTAACAGCATTGCACAAATCTTCGGTTGCATGACTGGCAAAATGCCTTTCACTTACCTTGGGCTGCCTTTGTGGACCACACGACCATCTGTTCAGGATCTAATGCCTTTGGTTTGCAAAGTGGAGCGCCGCCTAACTGCCACCCTTAACATGATTTCCTATGGAGCAAAACTTTCTCTAGTAAATTCAGTGATCACTTCGCTCACGATCTTTGCTCTATGCACTCTCAAGCTTCCCATTTCCATTATTGAGCTCTTAGACAAGATCAGAAGGAAATGTCTCTAGACTAAAAAGACGGAACATGGGGAAACATGTAACTCTCTGGCTGCTTGGAGCATGATTTGTAAACCTAAGGAGTGTGGTGGAATGGGTATATTGGACCTCAGAACACAGAGTGATGCCCTATTGCTTAAATATCTCCACAAGTTCTACAATCATTGGGATTTACCTTGGGTGGAATTAATCTGGAACACCTACTACACATCGAAAATCCCACATGCAACTGATGCATGTGGTTCCTTCTGGTGGAGAGACATGACAAAGCTCATGCCAGTTTATAGAGGGATCACCAAAGTCACAATTCAGGATGGCTGCACCACTTTACTTTGGAAAGATCTTTGGATGGATGATATTCTGGCCTCTAGCCACCCCAGGGCCTTTTCGTACACCAAAAATGAAGATATATCTGTCCAGGCACTATTAACGGCTGACACATTGGGGGAAACCTTCCATCTTCCCCTTTATGTGCAGGCACATGCAGAGCTGATGGACCTTCAGCAATTGCTGACTCCGATTACCTTGGACCATGGAAAGGATAAATGGACATGCATTTGGGGTAAAGGAGATTACACTGCGAGCCAATATTACTCATATTACTTCAGAGAAATAAGAGCTCACCAAACATACAAGTGGCTGTGGAAATCTAAGGTCACCATGAAAATAAAAGTGTTCAGCTGGCTACTCCTCTCCGATAGACTAAACACACGAAACATGCTCAAGAGGAGACACTACAACATTGGTGACAACCACACTTGTCTGCTGTGTACTTCTCCTATTGAAGAAACTTTGGAACACCTTTTCTTCACCTGTCCATTTAGCCAAGAGTGTTGGTCACATATTAATATTAACTGGATAACACATGGTACAAGACTTCAATGGATTGAGCACGCAAAAACTACGTGGAATAGCCCGATGTTCATGGACATCTTCCTACAGGCTGCGTGGAGCATATGGAAAGAGAGAAACAACAAACACTTCAGAGGGATTTCACCTTCGAAATCATCCTGGCTGGCTAGGTTGAGAGATGACCTTTCCCTTCTTCGTTACAGAGCGGGAGAGAAACTTCAACCCTTTTTGTACTCTTTTGTAAATAGTATTTAATTTTATTATTTTGTTCCCTTTTTCTAGTTTTCACCCCTCCCCCCTTAGTTACAACATGGCTATGGATGTAAGGTTATAACTCTGTAAGACTTTTTGTCACTTAATTTAATACATACAGTAGGAGCCTCTCCTACTGTTTCAAGTGTCAAAAAAAGATTACAGCCACGGAACGTAAATCACTTGCTCCTACTTTGGCCAAGATCAAGGCTCTGCTCGGGAACGGGCTGACAGGCATTGACCTGGTCTGGGTTTGGCTCGCCTGGCGGGTTATTCCGTTGAGCTGCTGCACTGGCTTGATGTGTGAATACACTAGCGCCAAGAATGATCCTCCGCGTCACAGCCCTGACGACTTACCTGACTATGTCATTGACGACATGACCAAGTCTCTTCTGAATGAGAGTCTGGCGGATTGCGGCAAGGTGGGCCAAGCCCCCTTCTGCAAAGCTTACCCGGCTCCAAAGGTAAACCGCCCATATGAAATGACTACCTTAATTTCTTAATGTTTCACCCATACTCATGCATATGCTAATCTTTGCAGGCGGGTGATAAATTTTGGAAAGTTAAATATGATCATGAAGCTACCAAGAAAGCTAGAAAAGAAAAGAAAGCCACCAGGAAAGAAGCTGTCAAAAGGAAGGGCAAGAAAGCCACCTCTTCTGACCTGCTTCGGCTAGCGGACTCTTCTGAGTCGGAGGTAGCCCTTGATTCCCTTGGCTCATTTTTTAACCATGTTATTAACACTGATTATCAGTAGGAGGACACAGGAGCAAGCCATAACAAGGCTGATGAGGTAACTATCCTTTCCTCTAACTCCGAGCCTTTCCCAAGACGGAAAATCCGCAGAGTGACCCGGAAAGTAAGGTTTTCTCATCCTTTAGCTCATCACGATCCTCAATTTCTTTTGAAGCGGCAAATTCATGAGATCGGGAGGCAGACCTGGACCAGCAAGGACGCGGAGTTCTCCTCCGGCTTACCAAACACTCCAAGGAAGCGCCGGAATGAGGTCACTTCTGTTTTAAATAGATTTTACCCCTTGGCGGGTCTCTTTCTTCAACCACTCAATTCTTCTGACTCAGATTATCAGGATACTTCCCCTTCCTCCGGCGAGTCACTACAGTCCAACCTGTCGGCTTTCAAGACTGCACCAGGGTATGATGACCTGCTCATCTTGCATTTATTTTAGTCCCTTGCATCTGTACTAACCTTTATTTTGATGCAGTGGTCAAGCTAAACCCAGCAAACGGGTTAGGAAGAATAAACTAGCTGAAGATACAGTTGCGACTGAGCCGGTTCTTGAAACATCCGTGCCGGACTCAACCACTCATGAGCATCCATCTGAGCCAGCTCAAGACTTACCAACTCCTGCTACTGACCTGCCCACTGATCAAGCTGCCGATGAGTCAGAGAATCCAAAGGTTCCTAGCCCGGTCCGGACTGATGACCCTTCAAATGCTGATGTAGAGGTCACCTGAACCGGCTATGTTGAGCCGGGAAGGCCGACTGTACTGGCCAAGTGCCCCGCCAAGGAAGAACTTCTGGACCAGCGCCGGGTCAAGATGGATGTTGCCAACTATGCTCATATGAGTATTGGAGACATTTTTTCTGGCTATATGAGCCAAGTGCACAGCAGCCGGAACCTCGAGATTGATATGGTGAAGCAGATGCACCAAAAATTCGAGGTATAACCTGTTCTCTTTTGTTCATTAATCCTTATTATGCTAGCCCACAAGTCTACTGCTTATGATGCTTATGTTGTAGACTTTGAAACAAACTTAGCAACATAAATGAAAGAACCATATAAAAGTTCCGGCTTACCATGTAGTCCCCAAGGGGCGGCTTAACCAAGATGGCTGAGCCGGTCCTTATATAAAAAATTCTTATGGGTCCTTGAACAGCAATATGCATTAGCCCCCAAGTGGCAAGTATTATTGCTTGCAAAATGCTTGGGACTTACTCTTATAAATCGCCATCTTATGAACCGCCATTGAAAATAAAACTCTTTGATAACATTAGCCCCCAAGTGCCATGTGTTGTTGCTGGCAAAATGCTTGGGACTTTAATATTGCATAAACAATTGGCTTGATTTTGACTCTGCACTTGTATAGGCCACCACAAGCCAACTCGAATCCGAGGTGACTAATCTGAAGAGCCGCCTTGAGACCCAAGAGATGGAAATTGAAAAGGCCGACACCAAGTTCAAATTCAGCGTTTTTGAACAAGACAAACTGAAGAAAGAATTTGATGCTGAAAAGAAAGCCTGGGCTGATGAAAAGACCGCGCTAATTAACCGAGCTTAAAAAGCAAAGGCGGCTCTGGAAGAAGTCACCGGTGAATTAGCTGGTTTAAAGCGCCATGTCTCTCAAATGGTCTCAGCCATTTTTGGTAAGTCGCCCTGCAAGTGTTTAAATATCTAAACCTTTCAGTTGACCATAAGACTGGAATTAACTCACCTGATCATGTTTTATGCATGCCCCAAAAGCTCAAACTTGAACCAAGACATGCTGATCAAACTGAAGGCAGTGTACACTTTGGTGGAACAATTGTACACCGGGTCCCAACGTGCATTAGCCACGGTGGCTCTATCGAATGAAGTGCCAACCCTCCTGGTAGAGGTCTTGAAGAAGCTTTCCGTTCTCCCTCAACGGTTCAATGAACTGAGCCGGTCAGCTGCAAGAGCCGAAGCGGTAAATGCTTTAAGCCGGGCCAAGGCTTGGTTACCAGAATTAGACCCGACTGACATTGCCACCGGTTACCCAAGCCTGAAGGAAGATGGCACTCCTTTTGAAGACGCATACTTTCTCGCCTGTGTCAAAGAGATACGCCCTGTGGCTACTCTGATAGCAAATGAAGTGGATCTTACCAAGTACTAGGCGGGTTATGATGAAGAGAACCGGAGAATTCCAATGCCTCACTATGAAGTGACCAGTCTGATTCCCCTTCTCCGTAAGCACACCTTTGCTCCTGAAGTTGACCCGGCCGGCCTTGTTGATGCTCAAGTTGAATTTGAAGCCTTGAACAACATTGACTGGTCATCGTCAACCTTCCAGGAAAGGGAGCAGGGAGAAGGCGCGGAGAGGGCTAACCCGGACGCTTCAGGCCCAACATGAAGGTGAACCTGCCGTGGTGGCTCATACCTGGGATGTACTTAAAAACAATGTGAATTATTTGGACTCAGGGAGTCCTGTAATAGGATAGAAATAACTTTATTTTGGTCGTGCCATCGTGCACGTTTCAATGCTTAACGCCATTAAACTGCCGTGTTGTATCCATCCGTGTTACTTTTCATCTGCTTACCGTATGCTTGATTAGACTTTGCAAATTGTCCTGCATGTGAAAACAGACTGCAAAATCCCTTGACAGCTTAACACCAGGCGGGTTAAAAGGATTGAAAAAGAATCATAGATTAGCTTGTTTTAAAAAACACAACTATGATCCTATGCTTATGACTTCTCAGATTAGCACCGCCGGTTTATATAACCCGGTCGGTAAAGGTGATAACCCAGACTTTGGATGCCCAAAATTTCAAAGGTATAATGATGCTTATGTATCGGCGACTCATCAGTCGATATTGAGCCGGGTGAAAAGCAACCATACTTAAGCTTGTAAGCCTTAGAAAAAGTCTCAAGTCAAATAAAGGGTGTTTCCAAAGAAAACTTTAAACCGAAATAGAATAAAAAATTTCAAGGCTGCTGATTCGAATACTATCAGTAAACTGTTCCATAGGGGTTTAAGCTAGGATTCAAATACGATCATGTAGGCCCCAATGGCTTTGGCGTTGCGCCGATCAAGAGGGTATCGACAGCTGTGTTCTCTTTGGTTCGAATACGACCTATGTTTGAACAGAAGCCCCCTAATGACCTTGAGAGTTTTTTAACGACTCTGATTCAAATACAATCAAAGTCGGTTCCCAAAAGGGGTTAAGCTATGATTCGAATACGATCAAGAAGCCCCCTAGTGAGCTTGGCAGTGTGCCAATCAAAAGGGTACCGACAGCTGTGTTGTCTTTGGTTCAAATACGACCTATGTTTGAACAGGAAGCCCCCTAGTGATCATAATTTTTAACGGCTAGATTCAAATATGATCGTAAGCCGGATCAAATGGGTTAAGCCGGATCAAATGTGATCAGCCCCCAAGTGATCATGTGAGAAAATAATGACAATAATAATGACAAATTTACCTTGGGGGAAGGAAAAAAGGATAGAGGTCCTACTTTATTATTTATCATAATATATACATTGGTAAAATATGTACATTAGGAGAGCCTATGGCTCAAGTGTAGTAGGGCCGAAGATGAGCGATATTCCACGGCCGGTGGGTCTCTTCCTCCGACTTGCGTGACTCTTTGCACTCTCGAACATCGATGAGTTAATATGACCCGTTGTTCAAGTTCTTGCTGACCACAAGGGGCCCTTCCCAAGGTGGGGATAGCTTGTGTGCATTAGTTTGATCTTGGATGAGCCGGAGCACCAAATCACCTTCCTGAAAGGCTCTGGACTTAACCCGGCAGTTGTGATATCGGCGCAAGTCTTGCTGGTAAATCACCGAGCGAGCTGCTGCCAAGTCCCGCTATTCATCTAACAGGTCTAAAGTATCCTGACGCGCCTGTTCATTGTCCACTTCAACATAAGCCACCACGCGAGGCGAGTCATGACGGATGTCGCTAGGGAGAACTGCCTCAGCTCCATAGACCATGAAGGAAGGTGTATAACCCATAGATCTGTTAGGAGTAGTGTTAATGCTCCATAACACAGAGGGTAACTCCTCAACCCAGCAACCCGGCGCCCGCTGCAAAGGGACCAAAAGCCGGGGCTTGATGCCTTTCAAGATCTCCTGATTGGCTCTCTCGGCTTGACCATTAGATTGGGGGTGAGCCACTGATGAAACATCAAGCCGAATATGCTCCCGTTGACAAAATTCTTCCATGGCGCCTTTAAACAGATTAGTGCCATTGTCATTTATAATGCTGTGTGGATAGCCGAAGTGAAATATCACCTTCTTCATGAATTGAACTGCTGTAGCTGCATCACACTTACTGACTCGCTCTGCCTCAACCCACTTTGTAAATTTATCAACCACCACCAAGAGGTGGGTCTTTTATCTTTGGACCTTTTAAAAGGCCCAACCATTTCAAGCCCCTAGACTGCGAATGGCCATGTAATTGGAATCATCCTCAATTCTTGAGCTGGCACATGAGCCCGTCTTGAGAATTCTCACAACCATCACATTTACTGACCAAGTCCTCTGCATCAGCATGAGCCGTCAGCCAATAGAATCCATCACGAAAATCCTTAGCCACGAGGGATTTTGACCCGGCGTGATGACCACAATCCCCTTCATGAATCTCACGAAGAATTTCTTGGCCTTCTTCAGGAGAGACGCAACACTGAAATGCCCCTGTAATACTGCGATGATGCAACTCGCCATTGACAATCGTCATAGACTTAGACCGCCGGGTTATCTGCCTGGCCAAAGTTTCATCCTTAGGCAACTCGCCCTGAGTCATATAAGCCAGGTATGGCACTGTCCAATCTGGAATGACATGAAGAGCCGCCACCAATTGTGCTTCTGGGTCAGGAACAGCCAAGTCTTCCTTTGTGGGTAGCTTGACAGAAGGGTTATGCAGAATATCCAATAAAGTATTAGGCGGCACCGTCTTACGCTGAGATCCCAGCTAGCTTAAAGCATCAGCCGCCTCGTTCTTTCTGCGGTCAATGTGCTCCACCTGATAACCCTTGACGTGTCCCGCAATTGCATCGACTTCACAACGATAAGCCGCCATGAGAGGATCCTTAGAATCCCACTTGCCTGATACCTGCTGAGCCACCAGATCTGAGTCACCGAAGCACCTTACCCGGCTTAAGCTCATCTCCTTAGCGATCCGGAGACCATGGAGTAAGGATTCATACTCAGATGCATTGTAAGTACAGGGAAACATCAACGGGAGCAGATAACAAAATTTGTCACCTCGAGGGGAAGCCAAAACAACTCCAGCCCCCGAGCTCTCCAATTGCCTAGACCCGTCAAAATGAATTGTCCAATATGTGTTGTCTGGCTTTTCTTCAGGCATCTGCAGCTCTGTACAATCGTTGATGAAATCCACTAGTGCTTGAGATTTAATAGTTGTGTGTGGCACATACTTTAGGCCATGAGGCCCAAGCTCAATGGCCCATTTGGCGACTCGTCCTGTGGCCTCTCTGTTTTGAATGATATCCCCCAAAGGAGCAGAACTAACCACAGTGATGGGGTGGCCCAAGAAGTATTGCTTAAGCCTCCGGCTTGCCATGAATACCCCATAAACGAGCTTCTGCCAATGCGGATACCGTTGCTTGGACTCAATAAGCACCTCGTTGATGTAGTAAACCGACCGTTGAACCGGGTGTTCCTTGCCAGGCTCCTTGCACTCCACCATGATGGCCACGCTGACAGCACGCGTGTTAGCAGCCACATATAATAATAAGGGCTCCTTATCAATGGGAGCAGCAAGAACTAGCGGCTTAGCCAGCTGTCTCTTCAAATCTTCAAAAGCAGCGTTGGCAGCATCACTCCCGATGAAGTTATCTATCTTATTCATCATTTGATATAGTGGTATGGCCTTCTCACCTAACCGGCTTATGAACCGGCTTAGAGCAATGATACGACCCACCAAACGCTGAACGTCATTGATACACGCTGGTTTGGCCAGAGAGGTGATGGCCTTGATCTTCTCCGGGTTTGCCTCGATGCCCCTGTTAGAAACCAGAAAACCCAAAAGCTTGCCTGCAGGCACACCAAAAACACACTTGGCCGGGTTAAGCATCATCTTGTAAACCCGAACATTGTCAAAGGTTTCCTTAAGATCACCAATCAAGGTCTCCTTTTTTCTGGATTTCATCACTATGTCATCCACATAAGCATGCACATTGTGCCCAATTTGATTATGAAGACAATTCTGCACATATCGCTGGTAAGTCGCCTGGGCACTCTTCAGCCCAAAAGGCATTGATACATAGCAGAAGGCTCCAAACGGAGTAATGAATGCTGTCTTCTCCTGGTCCTTAACTGCCATCTGGATCTAATGATAACCAAAGTAAGCGTCCAAAAAACTCAAACGTTCACAACCCGCCGTAGCATCAATGATTTGATCAATACGAGGAAGAGCAAAAGGATCAGCTGGACAAGCCTTGTTTAAGTCCGTGTAATTCACACACATACGTCAAGTGCTGTTTTTCTTAAGCACAAGCACCAGGTTAGCCAACCACTCTGGATGAAACACTTCGATGATGAACCCTACTGCTAAGAGCCGGGCTACCTCCTCACCAATGGCCTTCCGCCTCTCCTCATTAAACCGCAGAAGAAACTGCTTGACCGGCTTAAACTTTGGATCAATGTTAAGAGTGTGCTCAGCGATTTCTCTCGGTACACCTGGAATGTCAGAAGGTTTCCATGTGAAGATGTCCCAGTTCTCACGGATGAACTCGATGAGCGCGCTTTCCTATTTGGGATCCAAGTTAGCACTGATACTGAACTGTTTGGATGAGTCGCTCAGAACAAAATCAACAAGCTTAGTATCATCGGCCGACTTAAACTTCATGACCGGCTCATGTTCTATGGTTGGCTTCTTTAAAGATGTCATATCCGCCGGGTCAACATTGTCCTTGTAGAATTTTAACTCTTCTGTCACACAGACCGACTCAGCATAAGCCGCATCACCTTCTTCACACTCCAAGGCCACCTTCCGGCTCCTGTGCATCGTAATAGTTCCCTTATGACCCGACATGTTGAGCTGCAAGTACACATAACACGGCCGTGCCATGAATTTGGCATAAGCCGGCCGTCCGAACAGAGCATGATACATGCTATTGATCTTGACTACTTCAAATGTCAATTTCTCGGCTCTGGAGTCATATTCATCCCCAAAAGCTACCTCCAATCTGATCTTACCGACTGGATACGCTGATTTACCGGGTACGACTCCATGGAAGACAGTGTTGGACTGCTTAAGGCTCTTATCAGTTAGCCCCATGCGACAGAAGGTCTCTTAATAGATGATATTGATGCTATTGCCTCTATCCATGAGTACCTTGGTGAATTTATATCCACCCACCTGAGGGGCCACCACCAGGGCTAAGTGACCCGGATTATCAACCCGGGGAGGGTGATCCTCCCTACTCTATAGGATAGGCTGCTCAGACCATCTCAAGTAACGAGGAACTGCCGGCTCAACAACATTCACAACCCTCTTATGAAGCATCTGGTCTCATTTACATAAACTGGTGGTAAACACATGATATTGCCAACTATTCAGCTACTTTGGATTGCTCTGGTATCCACCTTGCTGCTGTTGCAGACCGTCCTGGCCAGATTGTTGGTTATACCCACCTTGGTTGCCTTGAGAATTTTGAAAATTGGGATTTGACCCGCCGTCCGGGCCATGAAAACCGCCGCCACCTGTGTCGCCGCCCTGCCCATTGTTACCATCAAACATGTTGGAATTTTTGAAGGCCTTCATGATCGTACAGTCCTTCCATAAATGGGTAGCCGGCTTCTGCTGAGTGTCGTGTCTCGGACAGTGCTCGTTCGACAATTGCTCAAGTGTGGGGCCTGGCCCGCCAGACCGGGGAGGTGGCCACCCTTTGCGCCGTTGGTTGTTGCCCTGCGCACTAGTGTTAGCCACAAAATCCAAACTACCGTCAGCCTTATGTTTATTACCTCCTTGATTTGCCAGGTTGTGCTGAGGGCCCTTGCCCTTGCCATTCTTCTTTCCCTTCCTTGCCTTGTCATCATCAGACTCGGGATCCTTGGTACTATCAGAGTCGGCGTACTTGAACAGAGCCGCCATCAGCGTGCCCATATCATTGCAATCACGCTTGAGCCGCCCCAGCTTTTGTTTCAGAGGAAAAAAGGCAATTTTTCTCCAACATTAAGACTGCAGAGCTGGCATCCATCTTATCAGATGAATGTATTATGGCTTTAACCCGGCGCACCCAATGGGTTGTAGACTCGCCCTCCTCTTGCTTGCAATTCGTCAGATCCACAATCGACATGGGTTGCTTGCACATATCTTTGAAATTCTGGATGAACCGGGCCTTTAGCCCCACGCATGAACTAATTGAATTAGGTGGCAGACCTTTCAACCAAGTGCGGGCGGTCCCATCCAACATCATGGTAAAATACTTAGCCATTGCAGCATCACTGACCTCCAATAACTCCATAGCCATCTCATAGCCCTCGATCCATGCCCCGGGCTGTAAGTCGGCCGTGTAATTCGGCACCTTCCTAGGTCCCTTAAATTTTTTGGGAAAACGCTCGTTGCGTAGAGCCGGCACCAGACAGGGGACTGCTCCAGTCCTGGTGGCCACAACTACCTCGATAGAAGTTGTCGGATAAGCCGGATACGGCTGGTAAGCCGTCAACTGAGCTGCCTGCTCAGCCACCTGCTGAGCCGCCCGCTCAGCTTCTTGACGTATTCTGTCTTGATCTACCAAGTTAAAGGCATCATGGCGCACTGGGTCATGCCCACCTGGCTGGTTACGGCGCGGGACGTTGCTCGAAATGGCCGCTGAATCCATGTGCCTGCTATAACTCAGGCTATGTCTTGGGCGAGGGGTCGAATGGATCCTGTCCCTGCTGTATGAGTACGCCTCCTGCTGTGCTAAGGCCGTTTAAAGAAGTTCTCTGACCCGACGGGTTTCAACCGCCGTCGGAGAGTCACCATCAATTGGGAGAGCCGCCAACCATGCCGCTGCCGCTATCATGTTCTCCAATGGCTTAGAATAGTGACCCGGAGGTGTTGGTATACACTGAGGTGGAGTCGTGTTTACGCGGGGAGGTCCCATCACCTGCGGTTGAAACGGCGCGCCGTCCCCGGGTGTCGCAACACGGTCCGCCCATGTCCGTGGGGAGAGCCATGGCGGGTTACTGGGCCCTACCCCCGGTGTGTGAAAGAGGTTTCGAGGATCATAAACCGGGGGGATTCGAGACTGGGTCTTCTGATGCCTTCTCCTCATGACCTCATTAGACGCGTTCTGATCTTGCGTGAGCCGGAAAGTTTGTGCATGAATCTGCTGAGCCCGAACATCCAGAGCTGCCCGCTCTGCGGTTATCCTAACATCTTCCACTGCTAGGTCTTCCTTAGCCTGCACCATATCCAATTTTAACTGTGCCATCTCCGCGTCATGACGAGCTTGGTCCGCCGGGTTGACTACGGCAGTTAACAGAGTGGTCAGCTTATCTGTGAGATCCATCAACACCTGAGCCAGCGAGCGAACAGGGCCTCCTGCCCTGGCTGCTGCTAACCCGGAGGTCATGGCTGTCGCAGTTGTGGAGTCTTGGATAGGTTGTGTGCCAGCCATGAAGATCCCAACCCTGCTCGGCGGCTCGAAGCAATCCGGAATACTGCTGCCATCGGAACAGCCCCCGAGCCCGCCGACTTGTAGTTGATACAACGAATCTGTCTCACCTGTGGATGACCCGCCATCAGAGTAGATGGCCATCTCACCGCCATATGCAGATCCTTCAGAGAGCCCTTCATGGATGCATCCTATGAAGGCATGCCTCACAGCAGCCGGAGCCCGAGCGGGTTTCGCACACTGAGCCGTTTCGACGAGGTCGGTGCAGATGTCTGGCTCAGGTCCCGGCTCACCGATCTTGCTGATGAAGACGTGAATTCCGCCGAAGAGGACCTGGTACCCGTACTCAATTGAGCCAGCCTCGGGGCCCTTGCCTGTGTCGTCAATGTAGAGCTTGCCGTGACGACTCTTGGTCATCCGGCCCACAGTGTATCCCTTGAGACCTTTGAAGCTACCCTTCAAGAACTCGAATCCATTGTGCGCTGGCCCCATGGTGGGCGCCAACTGTCGTGGAATTGTCACGGCAGATGTCCTAGTGAAAGGACTTAGTCATGGAGCCATCACAACTAGGAAGCTTGAAGGGGTTAATCGGGACAAAGGACACGAGGTTTATACTGGTTTGGCCCCTTAGGGTGAAGGTAAAAGCCTACAGTCCAGTTTTGAGTGGGATTGCTTATGTCTCGATAACCAGGGAGCAAATTTCTGACCTAGCTCTCGAGTTAATGTTACTTGCCCTGAACCGCTGTCGGGTCGTCCCTTTATATATACAGAGGCCGGCGCCCAGCGGCTCTACAGAGTCCTGGCCGGCTCATAAACAGTGTCCGGCTCGGTCTCTTAATATTTCTTGTCTTACAATACAAGTCAATAGATGGCGGTTTATCACTACAGGCCTTAAATCTCCTATGGGCCATGGTGAGGGAGTCCTGGATTAGGGGGTATCCGGACAGCCAGACTATATACTTTGGCCGTACTGTTGGACCATGAAGATACAAGACTCAAGACTTCGTCTCGTGTCTGGATGGGACTCTCCTTTGCGTGGAAGACAAGCTTGGTGATCCGGATATTAGATCTCCTTCTTTGTAACCTACTCTGTGTAACCCTAGCCTCCTCTGGTGTCTATATAAATCGGAGGGTTTAGTCCATAGGGAAGGAACAATCATAATCATCATAGGCTAGCTTCTAGGGTTTAGCCTCTACGATCTCGTGGTAGATCAACTCTTGTAATACTCATATCATCAAGATCAATCAAGCAGGAAGTAGGGTTTTACCTCCATCGAGAGGGCCCGAACCTGGGTAAAACATCGTGTCCCTTGCCTCCTGTTACCATCAGCCTTACCCGAGATTCGCCGGTTTTGACACCGACATTGGTGCTTTCATTGAGAGTTCCTTTGTGTCGTTGCTGCAAGGCTCGATGGCTCGTCTCGTTGTCAAGAACAACATCACCTCTGGGGGAGCACTGGCGGTAGGCCAAACTCTCTGACTAGGCGGCTTTGTCATGACCGCCCGATCGGCTGCCGCGCTGACGATGACCTCTTGGGTCATCGAAAATAGCCTCCACATCAATTCGGAACTCGCCGAACAGATGGATCCAATGGAGCTCTCCTCCCTTAATGAGCTCTTGGATTACATCGCCGCTCTGGGAGTCGCTACAGACTATGATTGGATTGGGTTTAAACCCGACCAAAGGGATATCAAATCCCCACCGATCACCCATGAGATAGCGGTAGTGGAAGAGCCACACATGGATTATCCCTCTACATTGAGGACAAACTATGTCCGGATTACCGAGCTCTCTAATCCGGATACCCGCTCACGGGAGGACATGACCCAGACCCTGGACTTAGAATCGGGTAACGGGCCAAAAAAATTGGGCAACATCCGGAGTCCGAGCTGCCGAGCCCGGAAGCTCCTCTGCCCCTGGATGTCAAATCGGGTCGGAATTCGGACTTAACTACGCCCACCCACCCAGACTTATGCCATCTTTCCCATATTAGACAAGAGCCCCAAGAGACAGTACATCGCTACTGGGCCAGATTCCTCCTCGTGCTAAACAGGGTCCAGGACTGTCGTGAGGAGCACGCAATCTCACTTTTCTGCAAAAACTGCACGAACAAAGGGATCCTTAATGCTATAAGTCGCCGTGACATAGTACACTTTGTTGACTTACCAGCCATAGTACAGAAGTACTATGCGATGGAAAGCGCCTGGAAAACCCAAACAAAATTTTGGGATAATCCGCCTCTCACTAAACCCTTTGTCCGAGCTAAAAGGGAAAACTCTTGTAAGTTACCCGATCCAATTCCTAAAATACCAAAGCCCACTCCTGGGCGTGGAACCGTATTGGAAGAATGGCTCAATGGCCATGCAAAATTCACAGCATGACGGATACCACGCCGACGCATAGCCTTAGAGCATGTTGGATACTCCGGCAGGTAGCAAAAAGCGGCAAGGATCTTCTTGTAAACCATAAGGCATAGCAACATCCCGCCGAAGAAAACAATGCAGTACTGACAGTCTTCGAGACTTTCGCCTCAAATAATAGGCGCAAGCGAGCTCATCGAAATTTCGCTGAAATCTGCCACGTGGCAAAAATAAATCCGTGGAGCGACACTGCTATAACCTTCAGTGCCAGTGACGAACCACAATTCCAGACAGTCCGGGCACCAGCCTCTTTGGTCCTCAGCCCAATCATGGACGACTTTCGGCTCACTAAAATACTCATGGTCGGTGGAAGCAGATTAAACCTGATCTATGAAGAAACACTCAACAAGATGTAAATTGATAAAAGCCGCATTGGACAAAGCGGCACGACCTTCGGGGGACTCATCCCTAGTCGGGAGGCATGGTGTGCGGGAAAAATCACACTCGGTGTGGTATTCGGCACCCCGGAGAATTATAGGTCCGAAGAAATCACGTTCCAAGTGGCCCCGTTTAGCTGCGGATACCACGCCCTTTTAGGATGGGACACTTTTACGAGCTTTCAAGCTATACCCCATTACGGGTACATGAAGCTTAAAATTCCCAGACCCAATGGAATCATCACTCTAGCCAGTGATCCGGACGTTGCACTCCGCACCGAAAATAAAACTGTCGCACTAGCCCTGGAAGCATTATCCGAAGCCCTAGCGGCCGATGAACTAACAACGCTGCGCGCCACAGTGGACAGGGACGACGTGATACTCAACAAATGACCCAAGTCCACCTCATTCAAGCCCGCAGACGAGATAGTCAAATTTCAGGTCCATCCAACGTACCCCACGAAGACAGCTTCCATCGGGACATAGTTGAGCCCCACAATGGATGCCGCACTACGAGACTTCCTACGCGAGAATTGGGACATTTTTGCCTGGCATCCTTCAGACATGCCGGGCATCCCATGCAGGCTGGCTAAACACAGCCTCAATATACTGAAGGGATACAAGCCAGTCAAACAGACTCTTAGGCACTTCTCAGAGCCTAAACGGCAAGCCATGGGAGAAGAGCTAGCCAAGCTACTTGAGGCCGGATTCATCAGAGATATAAAGCATCTGGATTGGCTGGCAAATTTGGTAATGGTACCAAAGAAGGACAAATCCTGGCGCCTATGCGTCGATTTCAAAGACCTCAACAAGGCTTGTCCCAAGGATCCCTTCCCCCTCCCTCGCATTGACCAAATCATCGCCGCTACCGCAGGACACAACTCACTATGTTTCCTCGACGCATACTCCGGATAACATCAAATAAAGATGGCAGAGTCCAACCAAGCCGCAATGGCCTTCATAACGCCATATGGTCCCTTCTGTTTCAACACTATGCCTTTCGGACTCAAAAATGCCGGCGCAACCTATCAACGCATGATTCAAACATGCCCGGAGAAGCAAATCGGCAAAACAGTGGAGGCATATGTGGACGACGTGGTCATAAAAACAAGACACGTCGAAACCTTAATAGATGACTTGAGACTTACGTTCGACAACCTCTGAACATACAACATCAAGCTCAACCCGGAAAAATGTTTTTTCGACGTACCCTCCGGGAAGTTGCTCGGCTTCATTGTTTCCAATAGAGGAATCGAAGCAAATCCGGCAAAAATCTGAGCTCTGTCGCAGTTGGCTATCCCAATAGACCTCAAGCATATCCAGAAACTAACTAGATGCATGGCTGCCTTAAGCCGTTTTATCTCCCGATTAGGAGAAAAGGCACTACCTCTTTACCGCCTTCTTCGACGCACCGAACACTTCGTGTGGACGGATGCGGCCGCAGCCGGACTGGATGAAATAAAGACCCTATTGGCCAGCAATCCAGTCCTGACCGCGCCAAATATTGGCGAACCTATGCTATTGTATATAGCTACAACACATCAAGTTGTAAGCGCAGTGCTCGTCATCGAACGAGAAGCAGACGGATACAAGTTCCCACTCAAAAAGCCGGTATATTATGTGTCCATTGTCCTCACCCCATGCAAATCCTGATACCCACACTATCAAAAGATAGCATACGCGGTCTTCATGGCATCCCGGAAGCTATGACACTACTTTCAAGAGTGTTCGATTACGGTGGCCTCCGAACACTACAAAAAAAATACACTTCCGTGATGATACGTGTTTGTCACAGTAGGTCGCATTTTTTGTCATGCATGTACATCCATGACAAATTTATGACAGAATGAAGATAGTCATACCTGTGCTGTCGTAGAAGTGTTCCATGACATTACCAAAATTATCATCACGGAAGTGTCCACTTCCATGACGATAAATTGCGCGTCACAGAAGTGCTTTCGTCAAGGGTGACCGACACGTGGCATCCACCGTAACGGAACGCTGTTAAGCTATCGGGTCGGGTTTTGGATCTGATAACCCTTTAATAGCCGCGACCAATGAGGATTTTCCACGTGTAAAATCATCATTGGCTGCAGGAAACATGTGTCGGCTCATTGTTGGGATAGATGTCTGTAACACCCCAAAAATTTAACCAGGTTTTAGTTATTAAAATTTTGCCAAGAGTTTAAATTTTTTGCCTGCAAGAATATTTCTGTTGATATCAGAACCTTTCTTTCATTATTAAGGAGTATTTTCCAAGTGGAGATTTCCAAAACATATTGGACTTCTATGCTCTCTGTATAACATTTTCTTAATCAGTAGAATTATTTATTAAATTATTTCACCCTGAGCTTTATTCATTAAAATGACTTTCTTTAAATTTTGGAGCTCTTGTTGAACTGCAACCAGTTGATAAATTTAACTAAAAATCCAACCAAAATTTGGAGATGTCATGTGATGTCTCTAAATCACTTTTGTGCAATAATATATTTATTTCATTGCATATTTTTGAGTTCTACACCTGTTTTTCAAATCTGGTCCAGTGGGCACTTTTGCACTATGGCCTAATTAAATATTTCCCTAGAGCCTCCACCAAAATTATGGGATGTTCGTGGTAGCATGCCATCCAACTTTATGCAAAAACCTAGTGTTGTTCTTTGGAGAAATTTAGTGAATCAACCTCTTTTTCATTCTGGACCAGACTTGTGTTTTCTACTGCAACCCCATTCATTCTTGCTCAAGTGACTTGTGCTTCCTCCTGCTTATAGTCAGCCCTACAAAACCCCTAAGTCCAGGAGCATGCACTCTTTGGAACACTTTTGGCCCATGTAATGATGCCATTTACTCCCTGTCTAGAATTGTAGTTTTACAAAACTTACACTAGCAAGTTTCTCCTTTTGGCAAACTAACCTCACCACCCCCTCTTTCTTCTAAAGAGACCCAACTCTGGGAGATTTGGCCACCCCAAGAACTGCCTAGGTGCCTTTGGCATTTTGTCAAACACCCTGAGTGCATGGCCAGATTTGGCATGATTTCAAGTTTACATTGTGAACTTGAGCCCCTGACCTATCCACCATGTCCCTTGATTCCCTTGCTAACCATAAACTAGCCCTGTTTCTTGCCAGCCTCAACCGCGACCTCTAGGCTACCCTGGCATTTCATCAAGCACGTCCCGGGCATGCTCTGGGCGCGCCCAGAGCATGCGTTTGGCACGCACGTGCGCCCGAGCCGCCGCGTCCCGCCCCGCACTCAATCTGGTCCATGACCGACCGCAGCCAGCACGCCGTGTCCCCTTCTGCACCCCACGAGCCCCGCAGCTCTCGCCACGTTTCCGGCAGGCCAGCAGCTAGCCGCCACTGCCGCTCGACAGCTCCTGCGCTGGCCAGCACCGCCCAAGCCACCTCCGCTCTCCAGCACGCCCTTGGAGCAGTAGCCGCTCGTCCGCTAGCTCCTGCCGCCATCCCCAAGCTCGCCACGATGCCCTGCAGCTACAGAAGATGGTCGCCGACGACCTTATCCGCGACCGCCGCTGAACCGCCTCGACTCGCCTATTTAAGGAATCCCCAAGCCCGTTCCCGCACACAGGCAACCTCAGGCCACCCCAATGACGCTTCCCTAGCTCGCAATCGACCCGGGGAGGTTTTCTTCCCCGTCTCCGGCAGCTCCTGCCGCCACCACTGCCCAGCCATTCCGGCACCACTAGGACCTCCCCCTCTCCACTGTCTCCACCAGGAGCCTTATCTTCCTCCCGTGAACCCTTCCCCCTGCTCGATTTTGATCGAGAACCACCACAGCCCCAAAAGCACTTTGCTCCCGAGGCCTCCTCCGCCGCGAAGCTCACCGTCGGCGACTCCCTCCACCCCCGCTGACCCAACGACCACCGGGAGGACTGCCCCGGTCTTGAGGATCCATCTCAACTCCTTGGAGCCCGCGGGGAGCAGCCATTCGCCGGCGTTGATCGCCGTCGCCTCGCCTCCGTTCGGGCGAAGGAAGAGGAGGGAGGGATGGACTGGTCAAACCTGACCAGTGGGCCCCCTGGACCCACTGTCAATGACCCCGCCCCAGTCCACGTGGGTTAAGTGGAAGCGCATTTCCAAAATACGCCTTCGACGTGTACGTATTCGAAACGTTTTCTTTTCTGTTTTATTTTTTTAAATAACAGTTTTTGACCAAAATTTGACCGGCTATATCTTATTAAATACAACTCCAAATAAATTAATTCTTTTTCATACCTCTCTCAAATATTGTCTAGTTTATTTTAAGATTTGTCTGAAAATTTTTCAAAACAACTTTTTGTGCTGTTTTGATGTTGTGTGTTAATTCAAATATATATTCTCTTAAATAGGATTTTTGAAGATTTCAAGATGTTTTGGGAATGCACCCTACCTTCCCATGACCTGAAGGCAAGCATTCTGAACCCTGGTGTAATTTTTGTGTGTTGCTTGACACGGTGACAACAACACCCCGACACGAACATACGTCATTTTATGTGAGGATGTGTTCCTACTCATGAGTGCATGTTAATGAATTTCATGCAAATGGAGTTGATATAGTTGTGATAGAAATCACCGTCATATGCCTTTCATGCATACCGGGAGGAAAGCCGAGAAGGCCTATGTCTTGGGTAGACACGGTCTTGTTCCTAGTCCTCCGTCGAGACGGTCGTGTTCGGTATGTCATGAGGGGGTATGTCGCGTGGTGTTTCTATCTGTTGGTTGAAGTAGATGCATTGTTATGCTAATCTTGCAGAGAATATTACAACCTCCTGAGTCGACCGTAGATCGAGTCTTGTGCCAGTAACCCCCATACTTGCTTCGTACTACCACTCGTCTCTACAACAAGTAGGGTACGGTTCAGTAAGTTGTCAACCCCTTTCCTAGCACACACCGTACAGAGAGGCCATGGTGGAAGATACCGGAGGCATCCGGTAGTCATGCCACCGGGTCCGGGAGCATGGGTGTTTCGGTTGTAGCCGAAGGGGGGTAGCTCCCCAGTTTGCGCGTGGTATAAATTTTGTGATCCCATGTTACGTCAAGGTTGTAGCCTCGCCACTTAGAGTTTTGCTTGACAGGTGTCGTGGGTGATTCCAGACACATGTGAGTTAAGCTGGTGTGTGCAAGTTAGGTGTGTTTCCAACTAAAAGGCCGTGGACGGAATTAGTCTTGATGGACTAAAGGAATCCGTCACTCGTGGGTAAAGAGTACACCCTCTGCAGAGATTAAACCTATTTGAATAGCCGTGTCCATGGTTAAGGACTACAGTCTGGGATGGGTCAAGTGTCGGTCTTTGGAGGTGAAACTGTTAAACCAGAACTGGAATCACGATTGTGACTTGTGATAATTATGATTATTATTTTCATTGTGAACTAACCCGTGATACTTTTGGTATTATTGAATATCCCTGGGATGGTTCTACCTCCGGGATATTCACTATGATTGTTTCTTTTAAAGCCCTTATGTGGTGTCGCTAAGACGCCCGACTGTGGCATTTCTTTTAAAGCCCTTTATGCGGTGTGGCTAAGATGCCCGACTGTGGCATTTATTTTAAAGCCCTTTATGTGGTGTCGCTAAGACGCCCGACTGTGGCATTTCTTTTAAAGCCCTTTATGTGGTGTCGCTAAGATGCCCGACTGTGGCATTTCTTTTAAAGCCCTTTATGTGGTGTCGCTAAGTCACCCGACTGTGGCATTTATTTTTAAAGCCCTTTATGCGGTGTCGCTAAGACGCCCGACTGCGGCATTTATTTTTAAAGCCCTTTATGCGGTGTCGCTAAGACGCCCGACTGTGGCATGCTTGTTATTTATTTCATAATTTTAATATTACTATGTTATTGCATACTCATAAATAACATGCTTGCGTGCATCAGAATTTTTATTATCTTTGGTGACTGACGTCATGAGCATAAAATATTTTTAGCACATCATTGTTATATTATACCTGTGTTCGCAATGTTTGCGAGTACATTCAAAGTACTCACTGGCTTGTCCCTGGCTATTGTCTTGGCCAGATTTCTTGCACGGAGAGGAGCAACCGTGGCGACAGCCCCGGAAACTAAACAACGGTGATAGCAGCCTCGCGAAAATAGGAGTTAACCTGGTCAGCTGTTCCTGTGGGAATTGGAGTCCCATAGACACTAATGATCCACAAACCGCTTCCGTCATCAAACATTAGAAACCATTTTTTGTACTCACAGGCCAGAATGGTCTTGTACTACATATTTTGTATTTTGCTTGGAATTTCTGTATCAAGGTTGTGCCTCATCAGCTAACAGTTATCCTGGGGCCGGTGAGCACAAGGGCCATTTTCTGGAAATTAACACCCGGAGAATCGGTCCCCACAAACTTGGTATCAGAGCCAAGCTGACCATTGGCTAATCCTATCTTAGCCAGGTCGAAAAACTTTGGTAAACCAACCCACCAGACCCTAACCAAAACCCCAGCCCAAGCTTCCCGTGCAAGATAGCCACACAGTGATCCCGACACTTTTGGCAGTCGGTGCCCAACCTATCAGCCTAACCTGTCAATCACACACCAGTGACCGATGGCAAAAATGTCTCATTCGCAAGCGTGCGAAGGAAGACTCCGTCCCCTTTTCTATAAAAAGGGCACGCTAGCATCAACCCAGCATAGCACAGCCTCTTCCCCAACCTAGCCACAATGCCTGGTCCCATAGTGCACAATGAGACCACAGCAACCAACCTTGGAGGTTTCGTGACCATACTCGCAAACCTCACCCGTCGTGCCTATGCGTTAGAAGAGCCCCCAGAATATGTTGTGTACCAAGGTCCCATGAGCGGTGAGGACCGCCAATTCTGGGCCATTGTGCACATCTACGATAGGGGTCTGTCGCCAGAACGCCCCTACAGGTTCACCAGAAGAACAACTTCCTTCGAGCCACAAGCCATCCAGCTAGCTGCTCGAGAGGCTATAGTTCAACTAGAGCAGTTGTCGCCCAGAGTTAACTGTCGCTCGTTCTACTACTACCCCAGGCGTGAAGACTATGGTAGACCACCCCAAGTTGCCAACGGAGATCACGAGATGGATCCCGCATTGTTGCACCTAGTGCGCTATGTAAGTGCACTAGAGGCACTGTTCGACCAGATTCGATTGATCTTATCGCAGCTCGAGGAGAGCTGGTTCGCCGAGCCCCGGCAAGCAGGGAAACCGAGCCCGATCCGACAACTCAGTCGTGCTGTTCGGACACCCGATTGAGACCCTGAGGTCAGCTCCAGCCAGCGGCCAAGGTACTTTGATAACCCCAGAAGTGCTTCGTCACCTTTTGGGAGCACACTCCAACGGAATTGTGGCCAACAACCCCCGCGATGGTCATCATCGCTACCCCGACCCTGCAGTTCCTCCACCATCTCCGACTAATCCCGACAGTGAGACACGTGGAGAAGCCTCGACATCCACGAGGCACGCCCGTTTAGACATAAACAAGGTAGACTAAGTCGTATGAGTAGTACCGAGTCTCAGTGTATCCTCGCTTTGTAATCGTGCGACCTTGTGAATAAACGCAACCTGTCTTTGTGCCTCTGTTTTAATAATAGCCTTGCATATTTTGTCAGCGCATACTTGCATATTTTCCGGGCACAGCTACCAAAACCAACCCTGACGACACCCACAGTAACACGTCTCTTTATGAGATATGTGTATCTCTGACACTGACCCCGACCTTTGGAGCTAATCTGGCAGATTTATTACCTTTCACCACGGTAAATAAAACCAACCCAGATGCTATATAAGGAGGCCACCTTGTGACCTTACCCGGCAACCCTCACCTCGTGCACCACTCTCACAACCATTTCTTGCCATGCTGAGCCCTAGTATTTATCGGAGAACCCCAGATGCAACCCCAGGTAGCTTTGTCAAAATATTGTGGGACTTTACCTGCAGTACCATGGGTTCTACCCAGCCACCCCAGTACGAGCTGTTCAAATCGAGAATCACCCCTTCCACCTCGGAATATTGGGCAGCCGTACACATTCCTCCCGTAGACTCCAACCAAGATCCAACGGAGGTTTCCTTCGTGGGGAAATCAATGCCGACCCCACGCTTGGCCATAGAAGCTGTTGCGAATGAAGCAATTGCTCATCTTCGATTCGCGGTACCCTATGCCCACGAACGAGGATATTATTACTTTCCGAGTCATGCAGCACCCGTAGGAGTAACATCTTTTCCCGGTGGACGGATTGAGAGAGACCTAGTGCTAGCCAACCTTATCCAGTACATCATCGCCCAAGAGCATTTGAACCAGCGAGTGATGGATTATCTCCAGAGTCTCGCTGATTTGAATCCTCAGATTGCCATCGGCAGACCACTGAGGCCCGACCTGGAGAGACACATACATCGATTGGTCAATCCACTTCCTCCGATAGAAGAGATGTGTATCCCTTTACCAGAGACATTTTCTCGAGACCCTGTCCAGTTACCATTCTCATTTTAGACGTCACTGCTGTGTTCGTTATTTCAGCATTCATTATTACGTTGTAACTTATGCATGGTACCTTGAATTTGTGCGGCGAGTTGAATATTTAGTTTCTACCTATATGAGTAGTTTTTCTTCGTGATTAACCTGTGTAACCGCGAAAATCCTGGAATGAGATTTCTTTTCCCTGAGTTGCTGCATCATTTATCCCCACACTGCATGGATTATTTTTATTCACGCAGCACCACGGCAACAGACCCACGACCACTCAGACTCTTACACTGCTTGCAAAGACACGCAACCATGTTGCATCTCACCGACCATCTCCCTAAGCACACCACAGCCTCCAAGAGAGAGATTAGCGGATAATCATCCGGATACTAATCACCTCCGGCACACCGATACCAGTTAATAACCGGATTTACGCCTAATCCCCGTGATCACCGCCACCGTGGAGAGCCAGCACTCAAGCGGCAGCATCACGGCGATCATCAAAGATCATCGCGCACAGGAGCACAGAGAGCCCCAGCACTGCCACCAGTCCTCCACACACCAGGATCACATCCCAGTCCGGCACCGTCTTCGCCATTGGAGCCTCGTCTTGAGCTCCGGTAAGCAGTAATGGAGGAGAAGGAGGAGGAGAAACGAGGCCAAGTGCGAAGATGAAGAAGGAGCACCGCGGTCGTTTCATAGCTCGAGATCGGTGTACGGTGGGCGAAGTCCACCAGCGCTGCTCGTCGCCCGATCGCCGGTGTTCGGAGGCGAATCCGCGAGCAGTGCCGACAGCGCATTGGCCCACGACGTGAGTGCACACTGCACCGGCAGCAAGCACGCCGCGCACTAACGCAGTACGGCCTAGATGCCCTACGCGCTAAACGTCGCCGATGGAGAAAGCCGGGAAAGCGCGCGGGAGAGAGGAAGAAGAGAGAGCCAGAGGAAGAAGGAGAGACTGACAGTGGGCCCTGGTCCCACCTGTCAGCCAAAGGGAGTCCGTGCTCTCGGGTACGACCGCGTATTTTAGAATTTAGAATTTATTCTAAATTCACTGCGTACAGCATAGAAATCGCTCATTTTTCCTAATCGTGGACTTCTCCGCACAACACCAGTATCCCACACTGTAGTTACTCACCACTTATTGCCCTCTCACTGTAGCCACTTTTTACCGCTTAAGTAAAATGATCTTTTGACCAGGTAAAAGTATTTTTGTTTAACAACCCTTAACAAATCTCGAGGACGAGATTTTTCTTAAGGGGGGTAGTAATTGTAACACCCGAAAAATTTAACCAGGTTTTAGTTATTAAAATTTTGCCAAGAGTTTAAATTTTTTGCCTGCAAGAATATTTCTGTTGATATCAGAACCTTTCTTTCATTATTAAGGAGTCTTTTCCAAGTGGAGCTTTCCAAAACATATTGGACTTCTATGCTCTCTATATAACATTTTCTTAATCAGTAGAATTATTTATTAAATTATTTCACCCTGAGCTTTATTCATTAAAATGACTTTCTTTAAATTTTGGAGCTCTTGTTGAACTGCATCCAGTTGATAAATTTAACTAAAAATCCAACCAAAATTTGGAGATGTCATGTGATGTCTCTAAATCACTTTTATGCAATAATATATTTATTTCATTGCATATTTTTGAGTTCTACACCTGTTTTTCAAATCTGGTCCAGTGGGCACTTTTGCACTATGGCCTAATTAAATATTTCCCTAGAGCCTCCACCAAAATTATGGGATGTCAGTGGTAGCATGCCATCCAACTTTATGCAAAAACCTAGTGTTGTTCTTTGGAGAAATTGAGTGAATCAACCTCTTTTTCATTTTGGACCAGACTTGTGTTTTCCACCGCAACCCCATTCATTCTTGCTCAAGTGACTTGTGCTTTCTCCTGCTTATAGTCAGCCCTGCAAACCCCCTAAGTCTAGGAGCATGCACTCTTTGGAACACTTTTGGCCCATGTAATGATGCCATTTACTCCCTGTCCAGAATTGTAGTTTTGCAAAACTTACACTAGCAAGTTTCTCCTTTTGGCAAACTAACCTCACCACCCCCTCTTTCTTCTAAAGAGACCCCACTCTGGGAGATGTGGCCACCCCAAGAACTGCCTAGGTGCCTTCGGCATTTTGTCAAACACCTTGAGTGCATGGCCAGATTTGGCATGATTTCAAGTTTACATTGTGAACTTGAGCCGCTGACCTATCCACCATGTCCCTTGATTCCTTGCTAACCCTAAACTAGCCCTGTTTCTTGCCAGCCTCAACCACGACCTTTAGGCTACCCTGGCATTTCATCGAGCACGTCCCGGGCATGCTCTGGGCGCGCCCAGAGCATGCGTTTGGCACGCACGTGCGCCCGAGCCGCCGCATCCCGCCCCGCACTCACTCCGGTCCGTGACCGACCGCAGCCAGCACGCCGTGTCCCCTTCTGCACCCCACAAGCCCCGCAGCTCTCGCCACGTCTCCCGCAGGCCAGCAGCTAGCCGCCACTGCCGCCCGACAGCTCCTACGCTGGCCAGCGCCGCCCAAGCCACCTCCGCTCGCCAGCTCGCCCTTGGAGCAGTAGCCGCTCGTCTGCTAGCTCCTGCCGCCATCCCCAGCCTCGCCACGATGCCCTGCAGCTACAGAAGACGGTCGCCGGCGACCTTATCCGCGGCCGCCGCCGAACCGCCTCGACTCACCTATTTAAGGAAGCCCTGAGCCCGTTCCCGCACACAGGCAACCTCAGGCCACCCCAATGACGCTTCCCTAGCTCGCAATCGACCCGGGGAGGTTTTCTTCCCCGTCTCCGGCAGCTCCTGCCGCCGCCACCACCCCAGCCATTCCGGCACCACTAGGACCTCTCCCTCTCCACTCTCTCCACCAGGAGCCTTCTCTTCCTCCCGTGAACCCTTCCCCCTGCTCGATTTTGATCGGGAACCACCACAGCCCCAAAAGCACTTTGCTCCCGAGGCCTCCTCCGCCGCGAAGCTCACCGTCGGCGACTCCCTCCACCCCCGCCGACCCAACGACCACCGGGAGGACCGCCCCGGTCTTGCGGATCCATCTCGACTCCCTGGAGCCCACGGGGAGCAGCCATTCGCCAGCGCTGATCGTCATCGCCTCGCCTCCGTTCGGGCGAAGGAAGAGGAGGGAGGGATGGACTGGTCAAACCTGACCAGTGGGCCCCCTGGACCCACTGTCAGTGACCCCGCCCCAGTCCACGTGGGTTAAGTGGAAGCGCGTTTCCAAAATACGCCTTCGACGTGTACGTATTCGAAACGTTTTCTTTTCTGTTTTATTTTTTTAAATAACAGTTTTGACCAAACTTTGACCGGCTATATCTTATTAAATACAACTCCAAATAAATTAATTCTTTTTCATACCTCTCTCAAATATTGTCTAGTTTATTTTAAGATTTATCTGGAAATTTTTCAAAACAACTTTTTGTGCTATTTTGATGTTGTGTGTTAATTCAAATATATATTCTCTTAAATAGGATTTTTGAAGATTTCAAGATGTTTTGGGAATGCACCCTGCCTTCGCATGACCTGAAGGAAAGCATTCTGAACCCTGGTGTAATTTTTGTGTGTGTTGCTTGACACGGTGACAACACCACCCCGACACGAGCATACGTCATTTTATGTGAGGATGTGTTCCTACTCATGAGTGCATGTTAATGAATTTCATGCAAATGTTGTTGATATAGTTGTGATAGAAATCACCGTCATATGCCTTTCATGCATACCGGGAGGAAAGCCGAGAAGGCCTCTGTCTTGGGTAGACACGGTCTTGTTCCTAGTCTTCCGTCAAGACGGTCGTGTCCGGTATGGCATGAGGGGGTATGTCGCGTGGTGTTTCTATCTGTTGGTTGAAGTAGATGCATTGTTATGCTAATCTTGCAGAGAATATTACAACCTCCTGAGTCGACCGTAGATCGAGTCTTGTGCCAGTAACCCCCATACTTGCTTCATACTACCACTCGTCTCTACAACAAGTAGGGTACGGTTCAGTAAGTTGTCAACCCCTTTCCTAGCACACACCGTACAGAGAGGCCATGGTGGAAGATAACGGAGGCATCCGGTAGTCATGCCACCGGGTCTGGGAGCATGGGTGTTTCAGTTGTAGCCGAAGGGGGGGTAGCTCCCCAGTTAGCGCGCGGTATAAATTTTGTGATCCCATGTTACGTCGAGGTTGTAGCCTCCCCACTTAGAGTTTTGCTTGACAGGTGTCGTGGGTGATTCCAGACACATGTGAGTTAAGCTGGTGTGTGCAAGTTAGGTGTGTTTCCAACTAAAAGGCCGTGGATGGAATTAGTCTTGATGGACTAAAGGAATCCTTCACTCGTGGGTAAAGAGTACACCCTCTGCAGAGATTAAACCTATTCGAATAGCCGTGTCCATGGTTAAGGACTACAGTCTAGGATGGGTGAAGTGTCGGTCTTAGTGTCGGTATTCGGAGGTGAAAATGTTAAACCAGAACTGGAATCACGATTGTGACTTGTGATAATTTATGATTATTATTTTCATTGTGAACTAACCCGTGATACTTTTGGTATTATTGAATATCCCTGGGATGGTTCTACCTCTGGGATATTCACTATGATTGTTTCTTTTAAAGCCCTTATGTGGTGTCGCTAAGACGCCCGACTGTGGCATTTCTTTTAAAGCCCTTTATGCGGTGTCGCTAAGACGCCCGACTGTGGCATTTCTTTTAAAGCCCTTATGTGGTGTCGCTAAGACGCCCGACTGTGGCATTTCTTTGAAAACCCTTTATGC